>NW_010534264.1:0-29523 GCF_000687285.1 Phaethon lepturus | reverse complement strand
GGCCCCTCAGCTCGCCGGGGTGCGAGCTGCCTCCCGCCGCCTCGCTGAGCGCCTCCCGGTGCTCCCTGGTGCCGCTTTGTATGGGCCGAGCCAGGGTTCGTCTGCTCTTGTTTTCAGGCTCAGAGCTTCCACGCTTCCGTATCTTTTTTTTTTTTTTAAGGAGTTTTGCGTATTTAAAAAAAGAAATCAGAGTTGCATCCGTGGCAGTAGCAGTTTCTCAGCCCTATAACGAAGCCAGGTGTCGGTAATGCCTATTTTGAGGCAGATGAACAATCGCAGGGTATTATCTCCTCTTCCCGGGCAGGAGGAGGTGTTTAAGTAACTCTCCAGACGGAATCTGAAGCAGATCATTACTGAGTTCAGACTGTGGTGTCTGTCCTAATCCTGTCTGCGCAAAATGTCCCAGAGGCGGTTGACAGATCAAAAAAAATCCGCACAGACTTCTATGGTTTTGTGCCCTATTCAGTAAAATAAAGGGAAGTGTGGTAATGTCGATGCTTCTCTCATCTGACAGAAGTTTGGAAGAGTGAAAGGGATGGCTTTAGCGGACACTTTGCTTGGACTCTCTTTGGCTTAGCCCAACAGAGTGGAACAAGGTCGTAACTGGTAAGAAGTGCAGCACTTAAAACTGTGAAGGAATACAGCATCTTGGCTTCTTATAGGGAGAGGCAGTTCCTGGGGCAGAATCTAGTACCTCTAGCTTATTTTTGTTAAATGGATGGAGATGGATATAAGTAATGCTTGCAAGCATAGTACAATGAAAATAAAATCTTTAGAGAAAATGGATGGGAACCTGTCAGCCTCCTTTTTCATTTGAGCTTTGTGGGAATTTTGCTGCTGGAAACTACTAAGGCCTTGTGACTTCATTTGCAGTTGTTCTCCTCTAGTTATCATCTACGTTTACTAGTTCAGAGGTAGACTGGTCTTAACATACTGATCTCATTCTCAAAGCAGAGTGGAAAAAAAAAACAACTGTATTTACTCTGAGATGGATTTGTATCCTGATCTGATTGCCCCAAGCAAACATCTGGGATGTGAAAGGTTATATTTTTGTGGTAACTATGTATATCAGCAAGTGTGGAATTTCAAGAGAGCAGGTTGAAGATGATGTTAATGCTGAAGAGGGTGGCCCTGTGCACCTCTCGTCCCGCTCTCTGTCCATTTTCATTGCCTCTCATGTGCAGGTGTAAGTGGTTGTGTGGTGGGCTAGATTTGTCCACCAAACCGAGCAGCAGTGTACAGAAAGCGAACCGATGGAGCTGTGTGTCTGCACTAATGCTAGGGTGCGGAACGGGGAGAGGCAGGGCTGCCCATTTAGGCCATGTCAGGGATCAGAATCAGTTAAGCTCCTTGTGAAAGCGTTCCCTGAGGCTGCACTTCCCTGGAGAGGTGAGCTAGCCTTAGTGTTTGTGGTTTGATTTTTTTTGTGTGTGTGTGTGTGTTTTTTGGTGGTGGTTGTTTTGGTTTTGTTTTGGTATTTTTTTAGATGAAAGCTGTGCAATATTGTCTGCCTCCTTATTTCATGATGTGGCTAATATTCTCAGCCTCCCCGCACCCCCACCTTTTGCAGTAGAAATATTTTTATTTTGTTTCCTGGAAAAGTTAGCTTTTGGCTGAGGGCCCAACTGGTACCTGTGAAGCGTTAGAAAAGTAGAACTAGAAAATTTTTAGAAATTTACCTGTGGTGATTATCACCAAAAACTCTGCTGGAATTGTTGCTAAAACAGATGTTCAGTTTCAGAGAACAAATGCAGTTTTTACTAAATGTAAAGATGGGAGTACTAGGAGTAAATAAAGACATCTTATTTAGACACAAAAAACAGGTGGATAAAAAAATTGAAACAGATGTAGCAAACAAAAAATTGCTCTCGGTTGCTCAGTTTTGGTCTGAACTGTATTTTAACAGCTGTTTCTGACATCAGAAAGATCTCTGTCCAAAAAGATGATAAAAGATGAGACTATTAGCAAAACTGTATTTACATCAGAGGCATGCGAATAATTTTTTTGGGATCTAAACAATTTGATTAGCTTCACTAAGAACAATCATCCTGAGAAAAAACCCACAGTCTTTTGTTTATTGTATGTTTTTAAAGTCTATGTTAGTACAGTAGCTCATAGAGTTTATTCAGATACTTAGTGAAGAATAAATACTTCTCCTTGTAATGTCCAAGAGTTTTATGTAAGCCTTTGTGACATAGTTTATTGGCTTAACTGCAGTGTTAAAATGCTACTTCTTGAAGAAGTGCTGAATTTCCAGAACTTGATGTGGTTTAGTCTTAAATGATTTTTGCACTGTGGCACCTGCCACCTGTCTTGATCCTGTTCTGCAGTGTACACATCAGATTGTTTAGAACTCCTTTCATGGAAACATTTTCTTTTACGTCCCTTACTAAAATTATTAAAGCTGAATCTAACCGCTGTCCTTGTAGAATTTATCTTTACAACTTCTCATAAAGAAGATAAATTGCCCTTTATTATTCTTTGTTAGAAAAGATTGTGTAAGATTTAATAAGTTACTATATCAAATACTCTGGGCGGGTCTCAACAGTACAGTGCGTAAGTTAAATATTGACTTAGTGTGTAGGACTTTGGTCTTGTGTAGCCCTTGCCGAAGCTGCAGCCAGGAGAAAGGTATTGTGGCAAAGATAACGACAACTTAAAATTACCCCCTACTGAGCCAAAGGCAGTCTAGCTGTGCACAGAAGCAGCTAATGATCGCGGTGGAGGCTCAGCTTAGTGATGCTTGTAACTGATTAAACGTAGAGTTAATGCCTCTGCCTCTTGTCTCTGTGGAAGATAAAAATTAATTAAAATACCATTTAAAGAAAAGTGTGAAATAAGGATGTAAAAAAGGTTAGTGTTTTTTTGCAGTGTAGTCTTTAACTACATAAGCATAAACCTTCCTGTAGTATGCTCATGCAGTGTTGGTAGTTGCCGCAGCGCGATATGAGTAGGTAACGAAGTTTGTACCTGGGCATGGTGACAGTCCTTCTCTGTCTCTGTAGATTGCAAAATGACTAGAATTTGGGGTCTCATCGTTGGTTCCAAGTCTAGTGGTCTTTTCTAATCTTGCTCTTAAACATACCGTTAGCTGGAAGAAATTCTGCAGGCCAGCTGCCAGGAGGTCTCATCTCTGGGACCATTCCTCCCAGTGTAGAAGGCTCTTTATGTTTTATATACATGTGATCTCTTGAAAAAACAAACATTTCTCATTCTTGCAAAAATTCACTTTCAAATATGAACTAAGCATAACTGGTTCAGTGTTTTTTGCCTGCCCCATGCCTCTTCCCTTGCTGTTGTGGACTGTCTTACAAAGGTCTAAAATCTGCTAAACTTCAGTGAAGATAGGAGAATTCCCCTGGAACTGATGAAGTAACTTTTGTTCCTCAGTGATGTGGCATGTATCATTCTCGAATGCTTTGCTCATTGGATTCTTGAATGCATCCCATTTGTGGGGAGCTCAGCATGCGACACAGAGGTGTATATTAAAGAAAACTAATTTTTCTTGAGTTAAGAGGCTTTGTAGGTGGAAGGCATCTTAGACTTTCTTATTTGCCGGGGGGAATAGGATTTTCAAGCTAATCAGGAAGTTGTTAGCAAAAAAAGAGAGCCAGTCATCTAAGGTGGTTTAGATGAAGGAATTTCTGCGTCCTTTAATAGTAAAATATTTTGATATGTGGGTGTGGGAATAAATTATTTTATGTCTTTGGTAAGTCTGCTTTGCTCTCAGAATCTAGTTCTGGGAAGGTTTTTCTCCTGTCTTACGGGAAGAAGGTTGGGTATGTCATGTGTCAACTTTCTTTGCTATAAACTGGGGTTTCGATGGAAGAAACTTTTTATTTTAGATGTGGGATTGGTTTGATAAATCCTGCCTTTTTACTTATTCATTTTGAAACTGTTTCCCTAACTGGGATGGGCATGAATTGCTCCTTGCTCACTCTCTGGATATTCTGGAATGTGCATTTATAGACCTGTCTGTGAAGAGCCCGTGGAGTAAAAGGTGGTTCGGGTTTTTAGTGTTCCTGTCAATTTTTTCCACTTTGTGAATTTAATGTTGTGATGTGATTCATTCTCAGGTGTGTTTCGAAGATGTATGGATGTTTGGTGTGACTGAGGGCAAGATTTAGGCTGAACGCCAGATGGTGGTCAGAGGATTACTTTGAGAGCTAATTACGAGTGTCTTTGTATAAGTCTGAATAGTTACATCACAAAGATTTTTCTTTAATGATTCATCAGGCAATTTAGTGGGAAATTTTTAACTTTTTAACTTTCTGATGAAGTGTGTTTTTTCTCTTAGCCCATCTGGCTCATACTGAGCTGTACCCTAGCACTTGCAGGCTATTTTAATGGGTATTCTTTTGCTGACTCTGAAAATGAGATTTAGGATCTCTTTGAAATATGTCTGGATATCTCTTTTTCTCTGCATGCGTGGCCTACATTTCTCCTTGCATCCATCTACTGAGTGAGCGTACTGCGGTGGTCTGAGCTGTGAACAAAGACCTCTGCCCGTGGTTTATTTGGGCAGAGACTCTGAGTTAGTGTGTGCTATTTTTGGCCTTCCTTCAGGGAGAAGGTGGCCAGCCTGTCTAACCTCAGAGCCGAGCAGAGGGGAGCGTAGCAATGTCAGCTTTGGTGTCACTGTGCTGGATCAGCTATTGGTGGCGGTTCTGTCAGAGAGGATCGTGTCTTCTGCAAAGAGGTGTTAGCGGGGTCATCCAGCAGCAAGTTGGTGAGAAAACATTCATTTTACCCCGTTGGTTTGTTATAGTTGCCAGGAAACACCTTGTCCACCTTTCAGAGACTTGTGAACTACGATTGCTCCTATCTCAGCTCAACAGATTTGCCCTACGACTCCTAGATAGAGGTCAGTGCCCCTGACGTCCGCAGCTCCGGATCGCTGTGCCAGCCCGTCTTGTCAAGTTGCATTGTCACTGTCTTATTTGGTGCCTGGTGCTGTGGCTGCGACAGTTTTGGCCTTTGGTCTGTGGCAGGACAGCTTAAAAGGGCATGAAGTTTCCTCTCAGTTATAACCCTCCCTATTTCTGGACTATTTGGATATGCCTCGAAGAGCATTTTCTGGCTGGTGCTCTGTATTCAGCACTGCTGCTGGCTTCAGATCAGTCAAGCACCTGAATGTTGGTGTAGGTGGAGAAAACATGGTGCTGGGATCTCGTGCTTGTGGTGCCATGGACCTCAGCAGGTAGCAGATTGATTTCTGAGTTTTCCTTAATATAATTTGTTTTCTACGTGTTTTCCTTATAGCAACCAGAATGCTAAAGTTCACAGTGTTGCTTGGTGCTATTAGGATACCCCTTTGGGAATGAGAATGTTTAAAAGTTGCTTTAGTCATAGGACTGCTAGGAGAACTTCTCTCTCTTCGTACCTTCTGAAGTGAAGGTTAGGATGTCATGTAGCTGACACAGAGTGCTTTAATCTTTCTGCTTCACTTAAAAATAGAGCGTTCTTTTGGTGGGTTATTTACACTCCTCAAGGTACAATGTCCATAGTTTTGATGTACCTGCCTGTCTGTAAGGGAGGAAATACTGGTGCTGGTTAACTGATTTGATGTGTTCTTGTGATTAGCGCAGTCAAGTGCAGGAGCTCAGTAAGATGACCAGGTAGGCAGTCGACTGAGGGGGTATCTGTATTAGAAGCCTCCTAGCACTCAGAGCCATGGGGAATGTTTGAGAGTAATTTTTTTCCCCCCTCTGTCTAGGGCCAGAATGTACAAGTTGCAACAGCAAGAGTCATCATGATGTCCCTAAGAGATGAAAGGATTTGTATGGGTTTTCCTTTGCTTTGTCAGGGAATGGTTGATCTTGGGATCAGTGCCTTGAGCTTGCTGGTGAGCTGGCTGCTTTCCTGTGGTCCTGAACAGCCTGAAGCAGCAAAGATCATTCCCCAGACTCTTGAGTGTGAGATTTGGTCAGTGCCCTCTTCAGAAACTGGGTTACCTTGAAGTCGATCTCTTTGCCTTCATTTCCAACAGGAACTGTCAGTTCTCTTTCAAAAAATGTAAATCTAAGCCCAGTCTTCCTAATTCATGGAGTGGGAGGCTGTTGTATGTCTGACCCCAAATTGGCTGCTACTCAAGGTTCTGCAACACGTGCTGGCTCATGTTGCATCAAATGATGGATGGGTAATTTTGTTGATTCCCTCCTGGCTAAGGCATCCTTGAACTTTCTGCCTATTTTGTCGAAGGCCCAGGTGGTTGCCGGGCTGAAGGAAAACCCTAACTTCAAATTTGTATTGCATTGCACAGGCTGGTTGCTGGGTAGTTCTTGACACTTACAACAGCCCGCTCTTCTCCAGTATGAGACTGTCGTCAGTACCAACAAAGATGGCAGTAAAGAACCTCACCCAAATGGCCAGTTTGTCCTCTTTGAGCTCAATGAGTTCAGTGTGTTCTCTGGGGGTCACAGTACTTCTTACCTACTTACTAATTACTCCTTAATTTCTCTTCTTT
This sequence comes from Phaethon lepturus, assembly GCF_000687285.1. Classification (NCBI taxonomy): domain Eukaryota; kingdom Metazoa; phylum Chordata; class Aves; order Phaethontiformes; family Phaethontidae; genus Phaethon; species Phaethon lepturus. The sequence continues at coordinate 23,057 of NW_010534264.1, read as the reverse complement.
CCTGGTAAGTCATAGTTTTTCTTTCCTGGTGACTCATGCTTTTTTCAGGTTGCTTCCTAAGATTTCATTTAAACCTTTTTTTCTGAAACCTTACATCCCTAAGGCAGAGGTGCTATACTACACTTGTGTGTTGAGGGAAGACTTTTTTTTTTCATAATTAGAGGACTAAATCTTCTAGATGTTCTTTGAAGCTACTACTTAGAGAACAAGGCTATTGCCAGAGTCACTTGGACGTGCATTAGAGACTCTTATGAGCTTGTTTATGCCTTGTGTGATCAGAGATATTCCTTGTCCTCCTTTCCCCCTGGGCTAGCTCAGATTATGCTGATAGTATTAGTGAGGAACTCTTCCAAGTCTTATGTCACTCTACAGCAAAACCCTGGAGGGTTGTTGAGATACTCACCAAGCCCTGGGACTTCGCAGAGTCATCCAGGAATGAAACTGCATTTTGTGGAGCAAAATGTACTGAGATTGCTCTTTGCATTCAGGACTCTTGACACTTGATTTTAGGTAGCTGCAAAGGAGTGACTCCAAGCAGAGCTCTACACACACATGTGTGCACAAAGTAACCTGAAGTTACAGTATAGTTGCTTTTAAGTGCTGGTGCTCTTTAATCTATATTGTCTATGTGACACTCTACTCCTCTCTTTGTAGTTCTTTCAAACTCCAGCAGCAAGTTGACAAGAATTGTGAATTTGGAATATATGCAAAACCACTATACCTGAACCTGCAAAGAGGTGTGGAACTTGCCCTGCAGATATGCCCAAAGGGGAAAAAAAAAAAAAGCTTGGAGAGACTATGCATCTCAAGGCGTTGAGTGTGAAAGTGAAAATGGAAAATATATACTGAGCTGTAACTATTGGGAAGTAACTGTGTTTTCCTAGACTTCCTGGCTAGTGGGAACCTTGAGAGTGTGACCTGAGTAATCCAGAAGAGATGTAGGGTTTCACTGCCTGGAGTAGCGTTGTGACTCTTTCACAGACACTTCCAGAAGGACAGAATATTGACGGAACTGCAGGACATGCTGTGCTGAAATTTTATCTGCTTAAGTAGTTGCTAGTCCAATTCCATTAATGTTTGCATATTTAATAAACTTTTAATGTTGGATTTTAATGAGTTGGCAGTTATCTCTGAACATCCAGCAGCAGCAGTCACAGAGTCTAGGTGACTCTCAGATGCAGATTGCTCTTGCTTAGAAGGCATGTGGCATCTCCTTGGGCAGCCAGCACTTGACAGGCTATCACCATGCTTTGAGGATTCCATTTGTACTGATGTACATCAGCAATGAAGTTAGAATTTGAATGGAGCCATAGGGTTAAGTTTTCAGGGGAGGAATCTTTTAAAAAGCTGGATATAAAAGAATATGACCTTGGCTAATCTTGTAATACACCATTTATCTACTTGGGATGATTCTTGCTAGTGATCTTGCTAATTATTTTGGCTGCAAAATGGGCCTCCTAGGGAATTTGTTTCTAATGTGACATTTGCTCATTTATAATCCCAGTGCTTTTACTTTGACTTTTCAGCCTTATTTTCCAAACATATATCAAACTCTTCAGAACCCCAAGCAGGCTAAGCAGTGCCTTGGTTGTGCTGCACAGTTGGAACCAAGTGTCTCTTAATGAGGTTATTGAAGCTGATCTGTTATTGAGGGGACCTTGGCAAAATTAAGCAGGAAAGTTCAGTGTTCATGCTTTTGAGATAAACCTAAGTGTAGTAAATATGTCAGTATGTAAAATATAGCAGACAAGGTGGAAAGAGACTTGTGATAACAGTGTAATTCTCAGTTCTGGCACCAGTGTGACTTTAAAGTCGCTTCCCCATTCCCAATCTTTAGGATAAATTCTCAATGTGCTACTGTAATGTAGATAGTATATGTGTAAGCTATGCGGGTCGCAGGGGTAAAGAAGCAAGCCCTTACTGCCACCTTTGAGATAAAACAAGGTAGTAATTCAGTGACTGGACCCATCAGATTGGTTTCAGGTGACCTTTCAGTGTGTCTGGTAAAAAGCAGAAAAAAAATGTAATGTTTATGTAATGTAGTAACTTTGAGAGTGATGTATTTTAAGTTGAAGTTCTTTTTATATCTCCAGAATATCAGTTTCTGAGAGGAAGAGCAAAGAGAGTTAATGACAAAAACTGATGGACCATTACATCTTCCAAAATGAGCCTATTCGCACTTTTCTACTGGAAGCTAGCATGTCTTGAAGGTGAGTAGTTTTGTATGTGACAGATGAGCCGCTCAGTGCCTTGGGCCTTGACCATCAGTCTTCCCCAAAGATAGATCTGTCCTTATTTCGGCTTAGTGTGCAACTGCCTTTCTGGGTTGGCACAGCCCATAGAAGCATGCTTGTGAAAATATGTATTTTATCCTTGGGAGAAATATGTGGGAAGTAGGTAATAATTTCCACCGTATCAATTAACTATCATTCATTGGGAAGCTCTTGAAAGAGCTAGAGTGCTTAGTGGAAGACGTGAACCATTGGATACATGGAGATTTTTTGGTGAGTGGAGGAAATGCAAGTCTTTTATTTGCAGGATGAGAAAGTTAAGTTTGTACGACAAAGTTTTGTTTAGTTTGCTGAATGTATTAAATTAGATAAGGCATTTTCAAGTTCTGTTCCAGTCGTACCTCAAATGATATTATCAGAGTTCAGAGTAGCTGAAGAAGAGTGCTTGCTATCAAAGACAGTAAATTAATTTCCCTAAAGTAAAGAACATAATGCTTGAATGAAATCAAATCAAAATTGTATTTTGTAGAGTTTGTGATATCTTTTATGTTATTTTTGTACTCAGGCCCTTAGGGCAGTAGGCACTGACCGTACAGTATTGTTTTAAAATCCTTTAATAACAGAAATCAAAATGGGAAATGTCAACGTAAGTCATGCACTCAACATTGAAATAAACCCAGGATTTCTGAGACAGACAGTTAAAGTTTAAAATATCTTGGTTTAGACTTTACTGTCACTTTAATAAATAATGTATAAAAGGAAGCCATGAGCCCATGTAAGCCTAAGTTTGTCTGCTTAGCAGCATTAATTCTGATTTTTAATTAGGCTAATAAATATGCTTTTCTGTTGTTTACTTCATTGATAATTATTTTTTTTGGGGGGGGGGATGAACACTCTAGCACCTATGAACTCAAAGCTAATAGTGGAGTGTAAATGGTGAAAAGTAGGTCTAGGTGGTTGTCCATTGTCATTCTGTCTGCACAGAAACTGTTCTAAAATGGAGTCACGGGCCTCTTGTGTGCAAATGCTTTTCAGTGTGAGGAAAAAGGCCTGGTAGACATTCAGCCTACACTGAACTTGGTTTTCCTGTGTTTTTGCAGATTTGAAGCTGTGTCTCATTATCCATGTGAGTTTCTTAAATATTTGTATATGTGGTAGTGCTGATGAGCCTCTGATGAGTGTAGTACGTGACCAAGACAGAAGGGGAAGCAGTGTCAGGGGGGATGACTACTCAAGGAAGAAAAGACTTGCAGCTGGAGAGAGAAGTACTCTTCACATTCATTTGTGCTCTTTGGTCTCTGGTATAATCTGCACAATTCTGCATAAAGGGATGGAAAACTGAAACTCCCAAACCAGGAAGTGTTGCCAAGTTCTAAAAGCTTCTCTTGTATTGATGAATTGCCTATATTTTGCAAGTGTCCTCTTCCAATTCAGTAGGATAAACTGTGGAATGTTTTGGGAACATATATGAGTAACTTCATTTATATACCTTGCAGCCATGGACTTTTGTATGGAAAATTAGTCCTGGATGAAAGTGATTTGCAGTACTGGGTCCGTGTTCCTGCATCAACAGCTTTGTTTCTGATTAATTTTTCATTGATTGTGTAAGTGTGTTGCCCTGGGTGTTCCTTATAGCTATGTGTGGGGAAAAGTAATATTGAAGTGCTCAAAAGCACAAACTGAGGTCAACTGAATATCTTTTTTTTTTGTCAGTTGGGACAACTGGCTTTTGAGTTTCTTTTGTTGTAAGTGGTTAGACACTGAGAACTCCTGAAAGACTTTAAATAGGAACTTGCTATTGAAGTTTCACACCTTCTGCCTAATAATGGGGAAGCTAAGCTAATGCTACGGAAAAGTAGAATGTGTTCCAAGAGCCCTAAGTTGAGTGTTTTCCATGTATATGGAAAAAACCCCCCAATTTTTATCTGCACTGTATTTGCAGTCTAAAACATTCAAAACATGCTTGTAGATCTTGGAGTGCCATAGTTTCTTCTATGTTATGCGTTCCTTGTATGTAAAGAGGCTGTGAATGGTTACGTATTTGTATAATAATCTTCAGTTGTTTTTTGAGGGAAGGATATTTTAAGTGCAGCCTATCAATTCGGCACAAGTACCTATCTGGGTAATAATCTCCAATGCGAAAAAGTTCTTGTGATGTTTGAGTTATTGCAGAAGTCCGTAGTTATACCACATGCTGTTCGTATGTGGATGAAGGATGTTTTGAAGGTAAAGATGTCATCTGTGAACGCTTTTGCCAAAAAAATCTTGGAAACTAGGGGATCTCACTCGGAAATATTTATTCTGGTGTAGTCTGTACTTTTCTGTTTATGTGGATGAACAGAAATACCTCTTCTTCCTTTTGCTCTCTCCTCTTTCTTCTGCATTCACATGTTGTGAAAAGTGCAGCTTTGATCTGTGGAGAAAGATTGTGCAACAGGGTAAAGAAAGAGAGAGAGTGAAAAGAGGATATTTTGCTGCTATAAGGCTTCTTTGTTCTCTGAGGTCAGGAAGAGCTGAGCTCCCAGTGATTTCATAAGCTCTTCTATTACCTGCTCACATACTGGTCGGTAAGCCTAAATGGATGGATCCTCCTCTGTATGAGTCATTAAGTAAAGATCAGGCAGTGCTGGTCTTCCTGATGCTGTCTGCTCTGAGTACCTGCTCCTATTTCTTGCTTATTGTTGACTTGCTGATTTCTTAGCTGCTGTCACAACCCCAGCACATTTTGTCAGCACAGGGTCCACTCACGGTGTGTGGTTGGAGATGAAGACCTCCACTGGAGCTAGTAGCTGTTCCAGCCTTGTTAGAGGATATATTTTCAATGGTAGCTGGAAAATATTTGGAGATGTTTCCAGTAAAACAGTTGGTACTGATTCTTGGCTGAGAGCCTCCTCTTGATCAGAGGCAGCATCGTGGTTTGCCAGATGGCCTGCAAGCTGGATCTGGTGCCTGCTCTGATTGCACCCCTCCTGCAGGACAGGGCACCGGGGGAAGCGCATCTCTGGCCTCCCGTGGGAGCACCAGAGCATGCTGCGTTCGGAGCTGTTACTAGAGCAGGAGGCGTCAGCGGTTCGTTCCTGCTTGGCTGCCTTTAAGGACAGCTGACTGCTGCAGAAAGGGCTTTAGGACTGGGAGGTCTGTGCTTTGCCGGCAGCTGCTGCAGCCAAAGGATGGCTGAGTAACGATGATATGTTGCTGGCTCCTTGAAGATTTGCAGTTTACATGGTGGGACAGGGCACTTCCAAGTATTTGTGCTCACTGGGAAGCTGTCCTAGGGAGGGAATATCTGCTGGCCCAGGTACTACAAGACTGACTTCCAGTGTGCACACATCCAGGTATTGGATAAGCACTGGGTTTTGCCAGGACTCTGGATTTGTTACTGTTTTTCATATGAATTAGACTGTAGCAGGATTTTATCCTGAGTGGAGGATCTTGGATAGGCACGGGGTTCCCTGTTAGCTTCTCTCCCTTGCCTGTCTGTCCCTGACATGTCATCACTTGTGGCTTTATGGGATTTGAAAAGGCCTCAGTGTTCCTGGATTAAATTCTTGTCTCATCGGGAGAAAAATTTGCCACCAGTTTAACCTGAATCTTGACTAAATATGGGCAGTTTGAACCCTGGGCAAAGATTCACAAACTGGATGATGCTGACCAGCCAGAATCAGTTGCCATCCTTACTTTCTCTGGGAGAAGGCATGTTTCCAGTGTTGGATGGCTGAGACCATTTTGGGAGAACTATCCAGGCCACTAGAAACAAGAGCTGGGGAGGAGAACTGCATAAACTGTTAGATACTCCTTTGCTTTTACGGATACTATCTTCAGGGCATTGTTTATGCCCTTCTGCCAAGGGGAGCTCTTTCAGTCATCTCTAGAGATACTTAAAGAAGTCCAGCTAATCATGGGGTTATCTGTTGTTTCTGGAGATCTTGGGGGTTTCATGTTATAAAATGAAAGCACAACAGATGCAACTCAGTTGTGGTACGAGTAGTGGAAGCAGCCTGAGACACAGCAAGTTTCCTAGAGGGAGATCCATCAGATTCATCCCCACAATGAATTTGTAGTTGTTGTCAATGTTACAGCAGTGGATTTTGACAGCTTGGTTGCTAGATGTACTCAGGCTTTTTCAGATGTTTCATTTGCTGTGTTGGGAACCTTTTGTTTTGCTTCAAATGGATGTGAAATATTACCACTGGGGACTGATAGGATTCACTTAATGGCAAAGGAGGCTGTGCTATCAATGTCAGCCTGAGGCTTGCTGTTCTTAGAGCTGTTTTACACAGCCACTGCACTGCAATTAACTTTCCATGAACAAAACTTCAGGAATTCCTGATCTGGGACCTCACTGTGCCAGGAGGACTCTGCAGCCCACTTTTATTAGAGAGTAAGTGTCCAGCCTGAAAGCCACCACACGCTTCTCTTGTATTAAGGTCTGCTATTAAGAAAACCAGTTTTTGCAAGCAGAGCACATCAGTTCGTTTAGCTAAGGCAATAAACTGTAAAAACTGTCTATCACATTGGAGGGGAGGAGGTATCGCTTCAGATTCCCATGGTGTTTTTTCCAGCTTCCTGTGGAAAACAATTCTATTTTTATGGTATATTTTTCCTACATTTAAATATTGTGTGGATGTATTTAAAAAAATGTTTGAATACATTATGATCGTGTGTAATGATTAGATACTGATTAGTATGACGGAGGTGCAGCATTGAATCAATTGTAAATTTGCCAGGTAGCGTTATTTATCTGCATGTTACCTTATCAAGTAAGAAGATATTGTTTCTCAAGCACATTGCACTTGCCATCTTGAAACAGAATTACATTTCTATTAAAATAATATTTGCTCAGCACTCCCAAGTGAAAGTGAATTTTAGTATTACTGACAAGCTCAATGGTAAACTTTTACTTAGTTCATTTAGCACTTGACTTGGTCTCCGTGCTCTGGTACATCAACGTTGCATTAGCTGTTATTTTGAAATAGCTGCGTTCAGAAAGGTGCTCAGCTCTTGTGTTCAGATGTCTGTTACCACAGTTTTTATTTTTCCTTGGAATCTAAACGCTGTCTCTGAGTTGATGCATCTTTTTAATCTCAAGCAAAGTGGAGCTCTGGTTTTATCTTTTTAATTTACGCAACCTTGAGAAAAGCAGCCAGGTTACACTGGAGTCAATTTGATAATAATAAATTGCTTCTCTTCTTCCTTAAACCACAGTGAAAATGAAATAAGCTAAATTTACTGGCTGTTCTTCATGCCTTTTTGTCCAGTGCAGAAGAAAATTAAGCTATTTTGACCTTTCTCTGACATGTGCAGTCAGTGAAGATGAGGGCAGAGAAAGGCTTTGTAGAAATAAATGAAGTCGATATTGGTCATTCTAAAATTGTTATTAATGCACTCCAGTATACTCCAATTAAAGTCACAGCCTGTGGAGGCAAGTGCAGGCAATCTCAGCTGCTATTTCATCTACCAGCACGTTAACTTGGTTTCAGGTTTTTGGTCCTATCTTTGAAGCGCCCTGTCGCGGGGGTTTTGAGGTAGTGGCTGAGTGGATGCCGTGCACCTTATGGTGAGCTTTGTACTGCACTTCGCCTAGAATACGCTCGCACCACCGGAAAAATCAGCTGTGCCAAATCTGAACAGGGCTGGCTGAAAGCAGGAGCAAACCCCTGCCAGTGATATACATACGTGGATCAAAGAAAGGCTCGCAATAATCTGGAGGGTTTCAGATTTTAACACCATGTATATAACTTTGCAAATACAGTTGTGTACCTTTTTGTGAGAGGATCATAATTCTTTGTCAAAGTGGAGAGAAATGGTGTCTCCTGTAAACACTACTAGACACAATACTGCTGAGATTTAAAAAACCCTAAAAATAAAACAAAACCAAAAAACCCCCACCCAAACCCACTGGCTGATCCAATGGATGTATCTGTATGCTTTACTGTCTGTTTGCTAATGGCAGAGGAGAGCTTCAGTTGCCAGCGCTCCTCTGTGTTTAAGTTGTGCTGACCTGGTCTTTATTGCAGTAAGGGTTGCGAATTCCTTCTCCCAGAGGAATCTTGTAGAAGAGATGGTGAGTATGAGAGCTCACGGTGCGGGGACTAGCAGGGCTCTGCATGCAAACTGAAGCCTGCTGCTGACAGGTACCTAAAAGTGGTGTTCTGTTCCTGTGCTGATGGTGGTGGAGTCGGGAGAGAGGCAGGTGCATCATTTTCCAGCTCATTTAGAAATGCAAGACCGGGGGGGGGGAATAAAAAGAAAAAAGCTTTGTGAATATAGAGGCTTCTTTGTTTAAAAAGTGGTTAAGGAACTGGGGGAAGATCTTTTCTCTGAATGCATTTTATTCTTTTTGGTCAAAATGTAGCTTTTTACTCAAAAGGTTCTAGTATACAGATTTCTTGGAGGCTATTTTGTTCTTACTCTGTTTCCCTATTTGAAGTACACTAAGATGACGCTTAGGGACATGGTTTAGTGGTGGACTTGGCAGTGTTAGGCTTATGGTTGGACTCGATCTTAAAGGTCTTTTCCAACCTAAATGATTCTATGATTTTAGGTGCATCAGATGGATTGTGCATTCGCGTTTTGCATTGTAGCTGTAACTTATGAAGTAAAAACTGAGCGTGCGTAGCTGAATACCCAAAAACTGATAGTGCACGTGCTACTACTTTGTAGTGTTTCTGTTTGTATTTGAAGAACTGAGCTGTGTGCTTTTAAATTGGTTGTGTTTTCTCCTGAGATCACAGTTAAGGGGATGCTTTAATGTTTACTTGACAAAATGTTGCAGTGGTAGCGGAGGATATTGTATTCTCAGTCCATGTAATTTCAGTTCTAACAGGACTCCTACTTACGCTCTGATACATTTTTTTTCGCTGTGTATTTTCTAGACAGCTGAGCTTGCACTGGCTGACTTATCTAAAAAGTGATTATACTGGTACCTTTATTTGCTCTGCCCTGTACTGATACCAGCCTTCAGCCAGTGCTGTCTGTGTCCAGCGTCAGGATGGCCAAAGTGGAGATGGCAAAATGAGCTGGTGCTTAATTCCTTGCTTGTGGATGAGGGAGTATTGTGCACTGAGAGCCCGAGCAGCATAACTCAGCCATGAACTCAAATCATGGTTGGTTGTTTCAGGTATACACTCCAGGAAATTGAAACCAGCCCTGATTTTGACTGGTAGAAGAGTTTCAAAACTTAGGTAATGTGACTGAAAAATGCAAGGGATTTGCTTTCTCACAGTATATAAAAGAAAGCTTCACTTTGTTGTTTCCGCACCAGAAGCGGCAAGGGTCGGTAATGGCATTAGGATGTATGCCACTGCAGGCTTTCATTTCGGTGTACTCTGAAAAGAGCTTATCTCTTCAGAGGTACACGTGTTGTAGTTTAAAAACTGCTACTGGTATAGATGAGTCAAACCAAATTCTTAATCACATTGCTGTGAAAAACAGGGCTGTACAGAACCACTTTGCATCGCTTAAAAAAAATGTTAATGTTGGTGCAAGGGAATTGATATCGGGCACTGGATGACACAAAGTTAAGGTCAGAGTTTGAGAAGAGTATACCTTGCCTCCTTAAAAATTCCTCCCCTCCGTTTTTGGGGAGCTGGATGTGCTAGCCTATATTAAAACAGGCTGAGGGAGCAGCAGTGTAGCCAGCTTTTGAAAGTCAGGGCTTTCAGCTGCATGCCTAAACTAGTAGATACAATTCTACATTTTATTAGTGTGTAATATTCATTAAGACTTCTGTTCTTAAGTATTATAAATGCTTCTGCATATTGCTTAAAAAGATAGGAAAAAAACACCTTGCCTAAGAAATAGCTATGCTTTAATATTGGATAGAAATTAAGCTTATTGGGACATTTTGGAGTGAATGCTGTGAAATGAACTTTGCTATGGGTAGCAGTGAAGAGAATTTTCTGAATTTTATTAACATTGAAGGATTTTTATGCAAAAAGTAAGTACATTATATATATAGACATGTCCAGTAAAAATGGGCAATTTTATTAAACCATGAATTTAAAGGAGTGTTAGAATGGTTGCCTGGGGCTTCAGTATGATTTTTCAGTGCTCTGGATTGTTAATACAGAATAGCCTAACTGCTAGGACAGAGAAGCCCAGAATAATTTTCCTTGTCCCAGTTAAGTCAAAAACTATTAGAGCAGTGGAAATAAGGTTTCAACAAGAGGGGAAAAAAGGGTGAGGGAAGTGTCAGCTCTCACTCATGCTAGTGAGAGTATACAAGCATATCAGAAGTTAGAACAGTAGAAGGGTGAGAAGCAGTTACCAGTGAAAATAAGCTAGTGTTGCCAAAGCATGTAAGTGGATTAGGAATGATTTTCACTCTTCCTGGTGCTTTAAAAAAAAAAAAAAAAAAAAAAAAGGCAAACTGTAGGAGTGTTTGCAGTAAGATGTGCAGGTCAAAGGAGTATGTGATTTTCTTTGACCTGCATGTTTATCAGGAAAGGCTTCTTCTCTGTTATCAAGCCTGATGTTTGAGCCATTACAAGTCATTTCTCTCCGATCTGTACCATTGAATTGTCCTACACAGGAGGCCTACCACCATCCCATGGCTTTGCTTCCCCTCACGCTGTGGGCAGGGAAGGCACAGCAGCTAAGAAACTCTAGTAAACCCCTTTCACTGGCTAGCTGATACTTAAATGTTCAGAGGAGTGACATCAAGTACTTTTTTTAATGTACCTTTCTCGCCTTCTTTTCCTATTTTCTCCTGTCACGTCTTGAGGTTTTTGATTGTGATACTGCAGTAGACGTAACATTTCTGAGCAGCTTATTCAAGGACCAGGAGCTTGAAAGTTGGGCTTCTGTGAGAGGTATCTTTAACCTTCGCATTGCAACGGCCTCTGGTGATTTACTGGGAATTATTCAGTAAGCAGAATTTCTAGTCTCTTTTTGAAGTCCAAGTGTAACAAGACAACTGGAAGGAATGAAAGGGTATAATGTAGAAGGCCAGGTATTAGACAACAGTCCCACATGCAGCTGCATATGTGAAACCTGTTTGCTCAGTAGCCACGACCAGTAGCCATTATGCTTCTTGGCTGTTAGTCTTCTAGTCCAAGCTGACAATCAATAAAGTACCTGTTAGAAGAAACAGGGCTCTTTGCTAAAGAAAAAGATATTCTGCTCTACTCTTCTTTGCAAGGAACTCAGCATTGTGCTTGAGGATTGATCTTCAGGAATAATTTCTGATAGTGCTGTATCTTTTTTCTCTTATCAGCAGTCTGGCTGATATTTGAAGCTATGAATTTGACAAAATGGATAACCATGGGTAATCAGTAGCCATACCTTGATGGCTAACTCTTTTGTCTTACCCATGCAGGCTGTTGATGTGTCAGGACCCACTCAAAAAGGGTCAAGGAACCCAGGTGCCATCTTGAGAAACTGCTGTACCTCACTCCATTGGTGATTCCCTTTAACAAGTGAGTTTTGAATGTCATAGTCCCGAGCAACTCATGTGCTTGTGCTGTCCTGCCCTTAGCCCATCTTTGGGATTATCTGTCATGCTCTTAGCAGAACAAGAAGATGCACCAGGTGAGGCTTGCAGGAGGTGTTACAGGGCCTAGGGAACATACTTCTGCTGCCTGTGTTTCCTCATTCTGAACTGGTGACCTGTCTGGAGCATGAGGAACTGTTCTCACACTGGGCTAAAGATACAGTCCCCTCTCTCGCTCTCCCTGGTCTACATTGTTCCACATCAGGGTTAGTTGCTGTGGTTCTCAGACTAAAATTCATACATCCCTGTGTAGTTGAGCTTCATTATCCATACAACGCATTTGGTTTTGAACTATTCAGAGCAATGAGGCTGTATGTGTAATGCCTCCCAATGAAGCGTGTGGCAAGGAAGAAGTTGGATCAACCTGTTGCTTACACAGAGGAAGATACAAGGCAAACCCTGAGGGGAGGCAGAAGTGACCATTGAGAGTTCTTTTCTTCTCGGCAAGCTCTTCTAATGTGCTAAAGAAAATTGTCCTCCTTGTCATCTCAGATGATTATATTCACAAAATCCAACCTAGAAAAATCATACCTGTATTAGGCACTAACCATCTACAGTCGAAGTCTTATTTTGTGCCTTTATCTTGATTGCCTTTGTTACCTTGGGCGTTTGGCAGGAGCAAAAAGCTGCATCATTCTGATTGCTTCATGTTTCCAAGATGTTTTTTGAGAGAAAATGTTTCCTGAGCTTCGTTCAACCTCTGAGGTAGAATTTGGTCTTTCTGGGAATCATGTGAGATCAAATGATTGCCTGGAGCAAGAGAATATGTACTGAAGCTGCAGTAGCAAAGACCTTGATACCAAAGGTCACCTTCTATTGCTTTCCATCTCTTCAGCCTTACAGTTTACCAGGTTATAAATTCAGCTTGTCATCTTCCTACATAATGGCTAGCAGTTCTTCAGCAGATGAGCCTGAGGTTTCTCATGGATTATTTCACGTTTATATTCTAGCCAGAAATGTCCTTCTTTGGAAACCTCGGTGTAGTCTTCAAAAGGCATACCGAATTGTCTTTCGGCCTTCTTTCTGGGTGCTCCTTTTACTATTTTCTTGGTCTTCCTGGGGACGGTCAACAAATCCATGTCAGCGTGTAGCTTTCACCTTCAGGTTTGCAACCCAGATTACACAGATACTTGGTAGGAGTAGAAAAAAATGTCCCACAATAGAACTTAAATATTTTTCCAAAAATTGGTTTATATTGATCAGCTTGTGTGAAGAATTTCTTATGAAAAACTTAAAGGAACTCCTGAACATTTTCTGATTGAAGAAAATGGGGAAAAATGTCTGACAGCCTGTAATTGATGTGGCTGAACTTCATACACAGAGCATTGTTGAGCCTGTATTTTCTGTTTACGGTGTGTATTTTATTAACTGTGCTCAGTCAGAAATACATTTCTAGCAAGCTGGGATTGTATTTATGGAGTGAACTTCATCAGTGTTGTAAACTGATAGAAAAATCTTGACTAGGATCTCTGTCAATGTGCAGGTCTGCAGGCCTGTGATTCACCTCTGGTGTTTTGGTCCCATACCCTTATGTGGTATTTCCTCATCCTTGAATCTGTGACATAAAGGACAGAGCATCTTTTCAGTCATTTTGCTTCTAGGTAGCTCTGGTAGTTGTGTATAGCTGTTCTAAAATATTTTTTTACTTTCAGCCTAAACACAAATGCAGTGGCCTCTTCAAGGCTGCATGGGTTCAGGTATAGCCGATTATGCAAGGTGCAATCATTTTTTTGTTTGCTTTGTCTGCTGTTTGGCACAAGAGGGACTCCCCTGGCCCCCAACTGCTGCCAACAATTAAAGACAGTTACCAGTACCCAGCGGGAATAAATGTTTCCAGCCAATATTTACAGCCAGTTCTGTCCTGGAAGAAAGGAGCTACTGCTGCTATTGTCAGCTGGAGATAGAGAGAGGCTTCCTTTTGGCTCTTCAGTGAGAAATAAGGTATAAAATCTAGCTCTGGTGGGGGCTGTTAGCTTTACTGGTGGCCTGTGAAACACTGCAGAAGGTTTTGCATAGCTATGGCTCAAACCGCTTAATGTATCTGCGCGTTCTTCTCAGACGGAGGATCCTGATGTGGGGAGTAACCGTGGTCATCTTGATCCTAGTAAAGAGGGATCCTCCCTGTAGTTGAGTGTCACAAAGTATGACTAAAGCTGAGTCTCCTGGAGGTGTTTTGTGAGTCTGCCCATGAACTGCTTCCTTGGAGCGTTCTCCCTTCTGCAGCCTTTGTATGAGGGCAAGGTCATCAGCCAGTGCTTGATAGGATACGGGACAATTGTTTCACTTACTCAGTGCCATGTGTCTTGTATTCAGAGTAAGAGATAGTTTCTCATAAGGAAAAATAGCATGATTGCGTCACAGGAGACTGCAATTACAGTAGAATCATATGATAATGTGTCAATGTAAATATTTAATGTTTTCTGTCATTTGAGTAGCATGGCACACTAGCATTTTGGTTGTTATCTGTATCTTTTTAGTATTGGATTTGGCTTCTTTCTCTAGAGGCCTGCAAAGCTGCCTGTCCTGCAAGGAGAAATGCCATGTGACATCAGCTTTGGGGAAGCTGAAAATTCAGAGCAGCCAGTAGTGAAAATTGAGGTCCTGCTCTATCAGTGCCAATACCTTCCTACGTCAGGTGTATGTGGAAGAGCCCAAGGTGCTGTCTTGGCTTTGCGAGTTTGTTGCCAGCAGCTAATTGCAGTGAAAAAGAGGCTTCTGATGTGGTTGTACTTGCAACATTTAATTGTGTCCTTGTAGGTTAATTGAGGCTGTGCTGTGGGTTACTGTTTCTTCTTCATTTTTTTTCCCTGCCTCAGGAGAGAAGAAAACTACGTGTTGGAACTGCTTCTGAAACTCATGGTCACTTTCTACAATATACTCCCAACCTTGAGGAGAGTGCAAAATATGAGAATACTAGTGTATATGGTTTTAAATCTGTTCATAATTTTAAAAGAGAAAGCCTATACTCATTGATGACCTACACTTGTTGTGTGGTGTTTTCCAGAGGCTGGACAGATTTCAACCGGCTCCATAGCATTTGTCCTTTGCTGCTTCCTAGCTTGCCAGTGTATTCAACTGTATGAGGCTCTCGTGCTGGGAGTGAGGAAAGCTAAGGGCTTTCCTGCTCTTATTCGATGCTTGTCCATTCAGTACTTGGGGATAGCTGGCTTGGGATAAGTGTCACAAATCTGATATAATACAGTTTTGCTGCTGGGGTGAAATCTGTGTCTAACTGAACCTTTGAGTTTGATTTTAGTGAAGTCACACTTTTCTTTAGGATTGGAGACGGGGGGAAGACGACTAGATGTGCCGGTGGAGATGGCAGAGGAGAAGGGAGGTAGTTGTATGAATTTCAGCAAGTGGACATAGAAACAGGAGAAAGAATTAAGTTTGAGATGAGAAAGATATAAAAGGGAAAGGAAATAGGCTTCTTTCTGAAGGTGTAGGGGAAAGAAGCAGATAATGGTGATCTGGTGACAGTCTGGGGGAGGTAAGGAGCAGGAAAGGGAAGAAAAATGCAGGTGGAGATCTCATAGGTGTCATGGAATGCATTCTTTTCTTTTTTAGGATGTTCTTGCATTTTAGGGAGGAAGAAACTGATTAGCAGCTTTTCTCCCCTCACAAATTTACTTAACCAGTTTGAGCTTACTGTTTAGAGTGGGATGGGAATAACTCATGGACAAGATATGGAAGGAATGATCCTTACTGGTGTGTTTTATTTGCAAGGGAAATGGCACAGAGAGAAAATCAGCCCTTCTTTTAGGGGAAATGTTGCAAGAGGAACAGTTCTAGGTAGGTCCCTTTTCTGCTCCCAGGTCTCTGTGGATTCATTTACTTCAGTATTTCCACATGCATCTTCACTCTCTGGTTCTACAGTTTCACAGTTTTCTTAGCAGGCAACCTGCTGCCTTTAATCAGAGGTTTACAGCACTTGCTGTTTTCTGAGGTGTGGTGCAATAGCTGTTGTTCTCAGGTGGTGTTACCCCCAGCGCTGTGTCGAATTGTCAAATCTGTGAAATTGAGGTACCTACTTCAGAGCTCTCTCTGTATTGCTAACCCTTGTGCTGCTCTGTTGTGCAGTAGTGAAGGGAGAGAGCAGCGTAGGTTGCTGGCTTGTGCATGCTGCATCTGTAGTGCCAGGTATAAAAATCTCCCTGTTCTTTTTCTCCTATTTTATTTTTATATTTATGGTTTCACTTCATGTCATTTAGAAATCAAAGCAGGAGTGTGCAGTTCAGCAGCAGCAGAACTATGCTTACTACGAGTCTGCTGCTTTGCTCGAATTAAACATTTATGGGGCCAGAGACTCCTCACTGCTGCATCTCAAGTCTTTCAGTCTCCTACAATGTGATGATTTTTTCCTTTGCACTTTGACACAGCTCCTGTAAGAAATACAGTGAAATTATCCTCTATTGGCCTCTCCCTTCCAGCCCATCTTTCCTTTGTGTGTTCAGTTTGTTTTTTCCTTAACCATAGCTTATGGGCAGCAGCTGTTGGTATAAGTAATGCTTCATATTCCCTGTGAGTTGGAAGATTTCACCCTAGTCTGAGGGGCAGAGATCGGGCCTCAGTTATTTGTACCTTATTGTGTTTTCAGCAGTCTATACGAAGGTGGTGTAATTGAATAGAAGCTCCTTATTCTTCAAACCAAGTAACACAATGCTGCAGCTGCTGGGCAGTGGTTCTGTTTCTTGGGCACACTGGGAGCGAAGATAACTTTTTCAGAAGAGAGGGTTGTTTCTGAGCCTAGTCAGAGGCTTTTATAGGACCTAAGGGATGTTGCAAATGCTCAGTCTTCCCTGCAAGAGCATGGTCTACTTCTTTGGTTTAACTTTTTTAGCTTAAAACAGTGCTGCATGGATGCTAAAAGCCCATATTCCTAAAATAGATCAAGCAGAACAAGCATTCACTGATGAGTCCTCTTCAGGAGAGGAGAGAAGGTAACAATGAACAGATGGCAGGTATTAGTCATACCACCTGATATATCTGAAGACCTCAGACACTTATCAGCACAAAGGTGGTGGAAGAGCCTGGAGGAAATGAGTCCTCCTAACACACCAGGCTGGGTATTAGAGTTGCACAGGATACAGATAGAGAGGAGACCTGAGAAAATGAGAGGACTTGCAGCCAAATGATCTAAACCAAGAAGAATATGCTCACGGAGGCTCAGATTGTCCTGGCCAGATCCCGAGACTACTTTCACCTGCCCAGTTTACAAAGCCATTCCCTTTGTATGTTTGACATGTCCCTCAGAGCATCATTCCTTGGAGCTCCCATGCTTGTAACAGTTGCCTCTGCAGAAGGCCTAGTACAAAGGTCCAATACTTCATAAAGAAGTGAATACTTCCAATTTCTATATCAACTTGAATGGTGTTATTCTAGCTTTTACTGTAATGAATTCCATACAGAAGCTGCTTCATCTTGTCATGTAGTATCTAAATTGCCAGCCTGCATGCACCTTGCAGTCTAATTTGGCTGGCTCAGCATCCCCTCTCTTCTCTAGGTCACTGGTATCTACACATTGGCCCTGGCCCAGTTGGCAGTAAGCTCATAGGAGAGCCTCTGAGATGCTACTGCCTGCTGATTTGCTGGGAACACATTGTGTAAATGAAATATAAAATAGGTACAGTCGTTTGTACATAAGTGGCTTCCAGCAAACTTGACACCACAGAGCAAGTAGGCCACTGAAGTACCTGTGGAGGCATCGTGGGAGAAGTGCAGTTTCCAGTTGCTCGCTGTGATCGCATTGTTTGTGTAATCGTTTGCTTTAAAACCAGTCTGTCCAAAAGGCAGCATGGCTGCAGGCACACTAGAAGACAAGGTGCAAATGTGGGCTCTTTTTGACTTCCCTTTGTAGAGATGGGGTCATCAGGAATTGCAGCATCCATCTGATATCCCTGCAGAATGGCTGTGTCTTTTTTTTTTTTTTTTCTTTAAATTTATTTTGGGGTTTTTTCATTTTAAAACCTTCAGCAACAGAGGCTGAATGTGCGTTCTCCTCCTCGTTCTTCTCTTTTGTTTCATCTTTTTGGCATTCATTTATGAAGAGAGCTGCTCTGCTGGAGATACTTCCATCATTTTTCACACTTGTGCTCAGACCTCTGTGGAAGCCAAGCACCCTGTGGGCCTCTGAATTACAAGTACCATTTTGGTGGCACCTTGCATCTTTGGACTTCAGCTGTTGCCAAACACATAATGAATGTATGAAATGAGTAAAGCACTTCTGCTATGAACTCTGCTGATACATAAGGGGTTAAACTAAGCTCTGTTTATTAATGTTGATACTTTAAATTGTGCCAGAACACTTCGAAAATGTGACAGCGGACAGGGCAGCAAGCAGTAAACACCATTAAATGATAATACTGTTCAATATTTGCTGTTAATTGAGAGAGGCAGCAGCTGCTGGTATGCAGCTTCAGCCAGGATGAATTAGTAATGAGTCTGTAACTCTGGTTTTTTTTTCTGGTTTAAAGTTGCATCAGCCCTTTACGGTTCAGTAGCATGCTTGGGATAAAAATAAAAAATCATAGCGGGCCCCAAATTGAAGATTTTATTTTGTTTTTGTTTTCTGGTGAATTGTCATGGAGCTGTGGTGTTAGTGGTAAGTTTGGCAACAGTAATAAAATTGCCTTGTATTTAAGGACGAAACGTAAAGATTTTGGGTTAGCTTTTCCATGCTGTGTGGCAGACAGTGGGAATGTAGCAGGCAAAACAAGCTCCTCCTGTGAAAGAAAGCACTTTTGTTGCTTTCTCACTGGCTTCCAAATACATTTTCAGTTATGGTTTCTCCGAACAGGAGTTTCAGTTTAACTTTCTTTGCTGGCCTGCACTGCAGGTCATGGTCTATGTGAGAGTTCTGGCCCTTGCTGGAGGGACCTGCCGCAGCAGGAGAGGGAACTCTAATTCAACATTTTCCTTGTGCTTTCTTTGCACTTTTGCCATGCATCTGTGTTGAGTTAACCTTTGAAAACTTGCTGATATGCTGTTATCAGCCAACAGTTAAAATAACACCTTGCTGTGTTGGGATAGGAACTTCCCAAGGCTTCAAGGGCTGGGTATCGTACAGGAACAGCATTAATCCAGACAGAGCAACCAGGCTGGGGACAAAGTTTACTCTCTGAAAAGTCAGCCGCAGCTGCTACTTTCATGCTGTGTATGCAGCCTTCCCTGTAAGTGTTTATTTTGTACAAAATAATATTTTGTGCAAAACTATGTTATAGTGGTTAGCAGCATCTTTAACAGATCTTAAGTTGGACATAGGAAATGAAATTCTAGCTCTGTTGAAAACAATGCTAACAGTCCTATTGATTTCAGTACAGCTTGGCTTTCACCACAAGTAGAAGAATTTCGAAGCAAATAATGTTTTGTTTGTTCAGTTCGTTAAACAAAATCCATCTGCAGGGGTTAGCATTTGAATCCAAATACTCAGAATTCTGATGGTATTTTGTTAAGATGAGAAATACTAGATTGAAGGAACTCCTTGGGTTTGCAATAACTATGTTAGAGGAAAAAAATCCAATCAGCAGGTCTGTTTTGTAACCCTGTTTCCAGTTTGTATGATTTCTGTATTACGTTTTTGTATGTGTTCTATTCACACTGATGGTTTTTACCAAGTAGGTAAGTGCATTTATGTATTCTTAAGAGCTTAAATCTGCCAGGCGCCGTGCTGTCTTCTGTATTGGCTTCTAGATGCATAAAATCTTTCAGGTTGAACCTGGCAAGCAAGTGTTAAAAGCCGATAGAATGCTATAAAAGGTGGCGGTAAAATGGAAGTGCAGGACGAGCTAAACTCATCTGGTGGTAAAAGTCCTTTGGCTCCAGAAGCCCCTTCTTGTCTAGGGTACTGACAATTCCTTCCTTTGCTAGCAGTTATCAAATGATGTTTTAAGATCTGTCCTTAGAAGACTGTATTTTTTCATGTGAAATTCAATAATTTATTCCAATGGCAATTCAGCCAACTTCGGGCACCTAGTGTCTCATGAAAACAAGGCTTAGGGGAGACCTTATCACCGTGTTCCACTATTAAAAGTGTGGCTACAAAGAAGATGGAGACTCCCCTTTCACAAGGAGTCACTTGGAAAAGACAAGGGGTAATGGGTGCAAGTTACTCCTGGTGAGATTCCGATTGGACACAAAAGGAAAATTTTTCAGTGAGACCAATTAGCCATTGGAATAATCTCCCCAGGGAAGCGGTGGATTCCCCAACATTGGACACTTTTAAGTTTTGGCTGGACAGGGTGCTGGGCCATCTTGTGCTTTTGCCAAGAAAGGTTGGACCAGATGATCCTTGAGGTCCCTCCCAACCTGGGATTCTATACTCTGGAGTCCTCAGCACTGGAGAAACATGGACCTGTTGGAGCATGGCCAGAGGAGGCCACACAGCAATGCCCCGAGGGCTGGAACAGCTCTGCTGGGAGGACAGGCTGGGAGAGCTGGGGGGGTTCAGCCTCGAGAAGAAAAGGCTCCAGGGAGACCTTCCGAGAGCTGGGGGGGCTCAGCCTGGAGCAGAGAAGGCTCCGGGGAGACCTTCTTGCAGCTGCCAGGGCTGAGAGGGGCTGAGGAGAAAGGTGGGGACAGACTGTTTAGCAGGGCCTGTAACGACAGGACAAGGGGTAATGGTCTTAAGCTAAAAGAGAGCAGATTTAGACTAGATCTAAGGAAGAAATTTTTGACACTGAGGCCAGGTTGCCCAGAGAGGTGGTCGATGCCCCATCCCTGGGAACATCCCAGGTCAGGTTGGACAGGGCTCTGAGCACCTTGCTCTAGTTGAAGATGTCCCTGCTCACTGCAGGGGGCTGGACTAGGTGACCTTTAAAGGTCCCTTGCAACCCAAACTATTCTGTGATTCTGTTTTTTACTAACATCTCTACAAGGTGTTTTCTATATATGTGAATTGTCTTTAAAACTATGATGTAATCAAATATAAAATTTCCAGTTTTGTGTGGTTTTGATTCTCTCAAGTCTGTATTATTGTTTCATCTGTAGTATCTACTTAAAACATTTGTTTTTTTAAACAACAAAATAAACCTTGGTGTGCTTACATGCACACTTCCTGTCTTAAAACAGTGGTAAAAATTGTAATTACTAGCTTTCTGGGCTTTTAAAAATTTATTTAATAGAACTACCATGTAATTTTCTTGTAAACAAATGCAAATATTTACATTTTTAGTATATAAAAACCTATAAAGTTTGTCTAATAAACCTGTTAGAATGTATGTATATTTACTCTGGTTTTTATCTTAAAAGTATCCTTCCTTTCCTCTGTTGGCAGGAGTTATTAACAGCTTAATAAACATTGCTCTCAGCAGTGTGCTAACTGGGAATTAAACTATATACCTCTGTGGTATGTTCCCAGTTTCTAGAAGTTTTTTTTCTTGGTGTTTGACATGGTCTGTATACATGTTCATCTGCGTTGGAGTGGACAAACTTCTGCACTTGTAAGGATTTGGATGCCACATCTCACTCCTTTTGCTTGTGTTGCCTCCCTATCTCGCTCTCGCGCCATGTCCGTGTGGCTGCTGTACTGGTGCCAGTGAGTTGCTGACTGGGTGCTTTTGTAAAACTACTTGGGCACCAGCTCCTACTAGAATAATGCTGGTATTGATGACCAGTTGTTTCAACCTGAGGTAGTGCACAGCAGAGCTCTGCTTGACTTATTTGATTTGGGGATTTTATTTTTCTCTGCAAACTGTTGAGTAAGGTGGGAGAAGTCCTCCAGGAGGAGCGTTGCCACTTGCTTAAATAACGCCCTGCGAAAGCACAGCAAGAGGCTTCAGTGCACTGGTAGAATTACCTTCTGCTGCTGATGGTGGAGGGGTGTAAATGGATGAACAGATTTACTCCAGTTGTGTGCCTGTCATTGCCAATATCGACATATTGCCTCCAGGAAGGTGATTGACCTGGAAATTATTCTGTAAATAAATGGTTAGTACAGGGCTGGTAGAGGGCAACAGCAGTTGTAAATTGGTACTTTCTTGTGCAAGAATATAGCTATATCATCATCCTCCTTTCTGTTGACCAAATGCAGCATCTGAATGTAGCCTAACCTTGACTTCGCAAGCCTTCTCTTATTGGGAACGTGGAATTACCTTTCCTGGTTTTGTGGCAAATTAGAGAAGTTAAGGAGAGAACTAATACAGTGCTAAAATGAAATGACAGCGGTGACAAGACTTACAGTGTTGTTGGTGAAAGATGAGCAAATGTGTGCCGAATTGAGCTATCAGTGCTGGAAATGTGTTTGGCAGGACTTATTTTTGCTACTCCTTGGTCAGTAGTTTTTAAGACATTTTCAGCAGAAATTACTCAACTCCTATAACTGTGAACTGTTTTCCTCAAATACAAGATTTTCATGTTTGTTTCCTGGAACACAGTGTAACTCTTATTCTCTTAATTTGTATTTATAATTTTAACGACCAATTCACAACTGTCCTTTTGAAATTGTTTTTTCTGATGTTACCATCGAAAGCGGCTGTTTCAGAATATGTGACTGCCAATAACTAAATGTACAAGAATATTAATGTCCCGCTAGCAGAAAAGGCTGTGAAGAGTGTGTGGTGAATGGCTCCGGGGGGTGGGGGGGAACCCCTAGAAAACAAACAGCTCCTGCTGATAGTCATTGCTGTCTCCTCTACAGGAGTGCTGGTGGCACCTTCTTTCTCGTTAAGACTGTTATACATCTCATTATTGTGTTTCCTACTTAATTTTTTTAAGTAATCCTGAAAGTTAATCTTGGGTTAAATTGAAGTATGTCATTCTGACGTGGGGAGGGGAAGACATGATGCTTCGTCCTACTTGTGCAAAAAATTAGGAGTAATGCTGAACTTCTCAGACTTTGAGAGCGGTCTTGAGACCAGCTGAGTTGTATAAGGTGCATAACGTGAGGCAGATGGTGCCTATGTTTTTGCAAGGCCAGCTAGCTTTTGTCGTCTAAAGTCTCTTTCATTCTGGCAAGACGGTTGTGCTGGTATTACTGAATCCCTTCTTCAATGTTGTAGTAGCCTCGTTGTGTCTGTGATGATTAAGGATATAAGGAAAACAATGTTTGCGTGTGGAGCTAATCTCTTTTTAAGACCACTTGGCTTAGTCTTTGCATTAAAGAAGTGTTATCAATCCTGTAATTTCAAGGGGTTGATTTTATGAAGAAGTGGGCTAAATTTTGCAGCCATTTACATTTGTGTGGGGTGGAACGATGTAGTAGGCTCGGGGTTGGAAGTCTCAGTATTTGTTGTCTCTTTGCTTACATGTTTCTGATAACAAGAGGAATAATGGTATTATGAGTTGTATATATGTACAATATATACAACTCTGACTCAGCGTGGGCGGGGCTCAGGGCG
>NW_010534263.1:20002-52523 GCF_000687285.1 Phaethon lepturus | reverse complement strand
TTCCAGCCCTCGGAGCATTTTTGTGGCCCTTAATATATAAATAATATATATAAATGTATAAGTATATATTTATATATGTGTGATCTTGTTGCCTCAACCTTTCTCACTTTGCTTCTAGAAAACAGAAAAGTAGAGTTCCGTAGACAAACCACTACACAAAACATGTTTTCCCGTGTCTGAGGGCTGGAACAATGTACTTCCTAACGGCTGTCATATTCCTCCAGCTCTCCGTAAAAGAAGCGGATGGTTAAAAACTGGAGGAGATTCCTCACCTGACAACAATTTAAAAGTAGGTCATGTTTCAGGACTAAGAGGCTGGGCTTGTTTTCCTTTTGACTTGTTTTCCAATGGAAACCAACCTTGATGTCCTGCCAGCGTTAACTAGGAAGAACAGACCTAAAAATAATGAGAACTGATGTAACTGAAAATGGATACTGTAAATTATGCAATGTATAGTAAACAATTATGAAAAATAAGATGAATGCAGTACTAAGAATTGTCCTAAATATAAAAAAAAGGATCACAGAAAATTATTGTAAAGTGACTCTCTGCTGGAGCTTAAACAGCCCAGATTTTCTGTGAATAACACTTAGTAGAAATTTGCTTTTGTGTCTGCATTCCTTTTTCTGAGCCTGATTTCCATATGCTTTCTCACAGGTAAGTTTGCAGGCAGACATCATTGTGGAAACAGCTGATGTTGAGATAACAGTGCGTGATACTTAGAGCAGAAAGAGCTCTGCAGCCCCTTGTACCACCTGTACAAATAAATTCTGCTTTTTATTTTTTAACTTTTCTATAGGATGTAAAATACCTACAGTTTTTGAGTTTGTCCCTCTGTACGGGATGAAGTACACCAAGGAAAATTTATTTTGAATCAAAGAAAGAAATGCAGTCAACTGGTCAAGATACGTTGCTGCAAAAATCAATTTGTCCAAGCGGTGGGTAGAAGTAATATGTGGGGAGCTAAATATTAAAATCAAACAGACCAACTTAACTCTAAATGATATACGTATCATGTAACAGTTTTATCAAAGTGTTACAACAACTATGTATACATTTTAAAAGTCATTAATGTGCCCTTCAGCTTTTGAGAAAGCGTGAAGAAACTTGCAGAGATTAATAAAGAAAACCACAAAATTCTAGTTGCATATAATGAAGTATTTCTTAAGAAATGTAAACACAAGGAAAAACCCATTTTATGGTACATACCCAATTTTACGATATACAATACCTAAAAAAACCAGGAAATAAATGTTGGAGTTATCGAGGACAGTTCCCTGAAATGCTCTGTGGCCACGAAAAAGCAAGCAGAAGGTTTGGGAGAAAACTGAGTGCAAAGGAGAAAATAACCTGTCCCCCTAAACATCCATGGTACACTCACATCGTTGACATTTTTGACAAAGTTCGTCTCACCCAATCGTGCAAGTCTACAGAATAAGCAGCCGTGTGAGAGCTCCCACCCGCATGTCCTTCAGCCAACACAAGGAAGGAGGCTTTTCTAGGGTGTGATGCTGCTAAGGGCACACCTGAGAGTCTCCATTTCTGTGTTCACTGGGACAAATCCCACTGTGATGACCTTTGTGGAAGGGAGTCCTGAAAATGCTTTGGCCAAAAGTATGGTCAAACTGGGGAAAGTCCAGGGAAGAAAAACAAGCAGGACCAGAGACCTTCTCCATGAAAAGAGGGATCACATTTACAAAGCAAAGAGATGACAGAGGGGATACGATAACGCTCTACAAAATGATGAAAAGGATGATACATGGAAAAAGGACATAAAAAGAATTATTTCACACCACAGATGAGAAATGGGGGACCTCGTGGAATTAGCAGGTGGTGGATTTAAGACAAAAGAATTTGTCATCTGAGGAGCAATCCTGGAACAGATGAATCTTTGGTATGACCCAATAAAAACGGCACTCATGTTCTTATGTTTGTGCTCATCAAATTAATTACTGAATTATCCACTCAACTCTGGTCTGAATGTGCATACCTACATTAAGTGAGTCCTTTGATTCACTCAAAATCGAATATGACAGATTCATAGATTTTAAAGCCATTATGATAATCTAAGCTGACCCCAGACAAAACAAAGACTGTACAATTTTTGCCTGAGATCCATAGCTCCTGGCTGGACAAAAGACGTGTAGTGTAGCCAGGCTTGACTTAGAAGATACCACTAATTCCTCGTCTGCTTTACCCAGTGGTTAATTACATGTGCTGACTAATTACATTGAGGTTTTTTCCAATAATAATTTCTGATGTCCTGTCTTTAGATCCCTTTCAACACTGCAGACCCTTTAGCCATAGCCATATCAAAGCAACATTACTCTTTTCAGGTTTTGGTACCTTCAGTTTACTTGCTTCTGTCTGATGTTTCTCTCCAAAAATATGATATTTAACAACTACTTGCACAGTCTCTGTGAAGATACTAGGAACTGAGCACATATACAGTGATGCTCATTTTCAGTACTCTGTTTGGAAACTTAAATTACCATGTTGAGTATCTTCACTTACATCTGCATCAGTACTGATTTGGCCATTCCCGGACAGAATATGGACCAGTACTAAGCATCTGTATTTCAATATTGAATCAAATATAATCTAAATAGAATAGAGAGTCTCCAGTTACCACTCTCTTCTGAACGTCATTCGTTCACTCTGCTACATCTCATGATGTTTATCTCACCACTGTTCAATCAAACTATCTTCATTTTCCAGCAAAGAGTGAATTTCTTCAATTTTGAGCAATATAGAGAGACAGAAAACTGAATTCTTACAGCTTGGATGCAGTCTTAGCAAAATAAAACTTATGTGACTGTTTGCAACAATATTATATCTTTAGCCAGTAAATTCACTTTCAACTGGAGCTGCAAGGGCACTTGTAATGTCATTGAAAGAACCAGGAGGAACAAGAATTGACTTTGGAGACCTCAGGATCGTACACAAGTTGACTAATCTCTTGCCCAGTCACCTCCTAAGAGGGGACAGTGGACACAGGCTGTGGTCAGTGAGGATAAGTGGCATACGCAAACAGATCAAAGCTGTTAAAAGTTTTTTATGGCAAACACAATGGCCTAAATCCCACTCTTCCAACCCCACTGCACATCCTGCTGTGTCCCACCTGAGACTTTCTTCTCACCCGATTAATTGCAGGTTTTCACATTACCCATCCTTTTCCAGCTCCGTGCAAGAAGCCTGTGAGGGGACGTGATTTGTGATGCTGCTCATGCATCTCTGATGGGCCAGGAACAGCCCTCGCGACTAAAGCTTCATGTTTATTTGCAAATTGCCAGCTGCCTCCTCCCATTAGCAACAGCTAATTTCCACGCTGTGCCCTTTGCGCAGATAAGGCACAGCAGGGCCAGGAGGACCCGCTGATTTATTGTGGTTTGGCTGGAGGGTGGGCAGCACAGATATTCTCTCACGGCCTTGAGAGAAGATTTATGATGCACCAAAGAGGCATTTTCTTAAAAAAAGAAGGAGACATCTGGTCCTAATTCCTGATATTCTCCAAAAAGAACCCAGAAG
Organism: Phaethon lepturus; assembly: GCF_000687285.1. Taxonomy (NCBI): domain Eukaryota; kingdom Metazoa; phylum Chordata; class Aves; order Phaethontiformes; family Phaethontidae; genus Phaethon; species Phaethon lepturus. The sequence continues at coordinate 48,995 of NW_010534263.1, read as the reverse complement.
TTGGGCATGTGAAACACCGAAGCTCATGTGATTTCCGCTCTTCAACTACCATGCGATGAGCTCCTCAAGGAGATGCTGTCCATGGCACCCCTGTGAGAGACGGGAAGAATGAGGTGCCACCAGCAGCCAATGGAGCAACCAGGCAAAAGTGGCCAGCAGAAAGGATAGCCTCCAAAACTGCTGGGAAACCACGACCGAAACCAGCTGGGCATGGAAAGGACAGAAAGGACGATCCTGCCAACACCCTGTGCTTGCTCAGTCCTTGTTGGCTGACTAACACTAAAACCAGGTTGCCACAGCCACAGATTTACTGGTTTTACTCTGCGCAACAGCTGAATTTACTGCCTTCTGAAAGAAAAACACACCCTTCCTGGAGGGAAAGTATTTGTTGACAGTTATAGTAGGAGCATAGTACACAAAAGAGAAAGTTTCCAGAATGTCCTGCATAAAACAAATGTACCCTGGGGCTTATTTTAATAATTCTTCAATTATTGCCTTATTGGTGGCCTTTGAGATTTAGTCCAGGCTATTGAGATGTTTCTAATGGAAATCATCAATTCATCACAGAGATGACTTCCAAGAATCTAATCAGTCCAGCAGAAGAGGGAAGATGTTATGTATCTGTTATTTTTAAAGGTTTATTTGCTCCTGCATCTTAACAAACCAGGCTGGCCAACTGCCAGGCATTCTGGTTTTTACTGGGACTGTCCCGTGGCCTTGCAAGAAATTTTAAATATCCAATTATACATTATAGCTCCAAAGCTGCTGTCTATTCCAACACTTTACACAGCTTCCTTGACACAGAACACAAAAACCTCCAGCTAATTCTTCGTTAATCAACACAAGTAGCTCCACAGTAATTTTATTTTCAAGACAGAAGAGCAAATCAAAGCCAACAAGCAAAGCTTTATAGTTCATGCTCAATATTTTAGGAGTTTGTGTTACCATCACTGTGTCTATTTCTGTAATATCTTTCCACAGGTGAATTAGTGACAAACGGTAAAAGCTGATGTTTGAAAAAAGCAAATCTGTAATTGATACAACAAATAATTGGAAACCTTAGCTGGAAAAATTGAGAAAAGCTCAACCAGAGGCAGTAATCTGTGGGAGCTACATCCACCACCAAAAGCCCAATACAGCACGGTTCAAAGACTCTCTCTCACACAAGCACCTGGCTCATCTTAAGGTGAGACCATCGGTGCGAGGATGGCAGTGGTGCTGGGGCAGGGCACGGTGACGCTCCTGTCCCAGCACCACAAAATTCCCCCTCCCAGGGGTGGCACCCCAAAGGCAGCTCCTGGGAAGCATCACCCCAAAGTAGAGCAGGCGAAGAGCGAGGACATGGTCCTCTTTTCCCCCAAGCCCCTCCCAGCCTCCAAAGCATCCAAGAGGGCTGTCCCAAAGCCGCAGAGGAAACTTGCCACCTCCTACGATTTGCCGTGCCCTGTGCACAGTAATTCCTTGAGCTCTATCTCCTGGGGGCCATAAAGGATATAATTCCCCCATGTTTCACTTTTCATACTTAAATGGCCCTATAAAACCCCATTCATCAACAAGCCCCATGCAACAGCAAAAATACAAGCTGTGAAACTGCGCCAGCTTGGGATTACAGCCATCGGACTGCTCCTCCCAGCTCAGCCTTGCGGCTCCCGGGGCGGCCCACAGCAGCAGACGTCCCCAGGACCTCGCGCTCTGCCACGCACGCTGGCAACGGGTGAGGTATAAGCCAGCACAGGTTTGGGACCACATCCCACTTCTGGGGGATGCAGAGGGTTGTGCTGGTGGGCGTGATGCTGAACTGGTCTGAACTGCCACCGTAACAGCTCCGTGCATCCCACAGGGAATCCTCGGCATTACCTGTTCGTTGCTGTCTGCTTAATTTGGCCAGTATAGGATCTGAAAAGATCCTGGGCATCCCTGCTGACAAAATAACATGACCTCATCATTTTACGAATTCAGCTGTGACTTAAAAAGATAAGCTTTTAATCTTCCTTTTACATTTTAAGGGATACGCCTGAGTGCCAGTCCTGGCTCCTTAGCATCTGTTGCATATGTTATAAACAGTTATGTGACAATTAAATTAAAAACCTCTTCCTCCATCCCAAACCAAAACTAATGATTAGATCAAACCCAAACAATAATCTAGCAAATATAGCCCTCACCGTGCTCCTGAGCAGTGTGATTTATACACTGACTAAGAATGCCAGGGACTTCAGAAAATAGCTGGATGCTTAGAGTTTTTTGCTGATATCATAGTCAAAGCACATTGGCAAAACCCACGGACAAAAATGAAATACAGACTTTGGCTGCAGGGCTCACAAGCCCTGCACAGTGATCGCAAATGTCCTGCATTCGGCGACAGCATGCGACAAGTGATGGGCAAATAGCGAGTGGGAGGGACCCAGACGTGCCAGTGGTGCCGCACTGATTACAGCATTGGAGGATTTCACTCCAACAGAGTTAATCTGGGGCTTGACAAGGAGGCAAGTCCACAGCCAGTGTGACCAGCAGTGACCCTAAGATTATGAAGAAGGACATGGCAAGGTAGTGATGCGATTAGTGTAGCAGAGCGATTAGCTTGGAGTAAAGACATTCTTATTCTGGCACAGACCATACCTGTAGGAAACTTATCTATAGCAGCTACTCCAGTCACTGAACAGTACAGACAAGATCTGAGCATCACAGAGCAAGATGCCCGATGCACTTAGCTGAAGAATGACGCTATTTTAGCTTTTAAAGAGTCTGAGCCTTGTATGTGCATATAACATGAGACATCTTTTGTAGGATACCTGCTTTTGTCAGGCAGTTGCTTCCCAGCACCTTGGAATCTGCACTTTGATGCACAAGTATTAGGGCAAAAATATCTGTGCTGGTTGTCTGCATGGGAGCAATTCTGAGGTTGAAAACAGGAAACAGTATTAAAAATCAGTGCACTCAGTCCAGGCACTGCCAGTCTCCCTAAGGCAATGTGTTCAAATCAGTAAACTATTATGCTGGTCCTAAGGAAGAGATCAAAGAAAAATGCTAAGAGTTTAAATATCCACAGCTAGATGGTCTGATCTCTCTGCTGATCAGCCAATTTTTGGTTGCCTGCACACCAAAGAAGGTCTCACTAACACCAGATATGGCAAAGAAATGAATATTACTGCAGTAATTACTCCTGATACTCACAAAGCGAGTGCTGCCACACAGTCCCACAATACTTCTCCCCAGGTCTCTCATGCTGGTGGGCAGAGGGGTGTGAGATATGCAGGATCATTACACGTCCCTGCAAACATGAAAGCATGGCCCAGGCAAGAGCTTGGGCAAGAGCAGGAGAGCTGTGTTTAACCTTTGCTCTGCCACTGATTTCCCGTGTGACCTTGGGCAAGTTACTGAAGGATGAAGCTAAGAAGGGACTTAGGTCCCTCGAGGGAGAATTAGGCATCTACAGTCAAATGGGTTGTTCAGATAACTTGGGTACCAACACTGCCAACGGGTCAAGACCCACCATGCAGCCAACTGCAAGCAGCAAAGCTCCCAGGACACAGGGTACAAACTCCGCTCTCCACTCCAGCTGGAAGAGAGGAGAGGGAGATTCAAGCCAATAGCTCCAACTCTTGGAAAATGCCCTAAGCCGCAGGGTGTTTTCCTTACCTCCTCTGAAAATGTTCCACGTCAGAAAATAACTCAAGACTCCCTCAGCACCATAACACTTACTCAGTGCTCTGCCTTGTTGATGCTAATGTCACAGAGCAGTAACGGGGTCCATTAAAATGAATATCAATTGTGCCCTTAACCTTTGTAGGGAGCCAAATTCATCCCTTTAAGAAATATGTTCATCCTGTCCTGCTTTTAGTAGAATGTAATCTTAGCCCATGTCTTCCATAGCTAACTGAAAAATCACCAAGCCAGGTTTGTCTTGCAGAGAGCGCGCGCGTCCGCCTCTCCGGCAGCGAACCAGGTGTATTTACACAGTGGAAGAAGTCATTCACTTTAGCCGTTTGTTACAGACCAGTATGGAAAACAGATTTCACACTGATGATTTATAAAGTGCTTTTAGATAGCCCTTAAATAACGAGTTATAACCAGGTACAAACATCTGAAGCCACTGCTGAAAACACTCTCCTGCTCTTGCCGCGTTATTTATGTTGCGCCGGTGGCAAGAACTCAGCCCCCTGGTCCGTCTCCTCAGCCCAGCACCAGGATTGACCCATCCCAGCACCACAGATGTCTGTTTTCTATTTGGCTGTGGCATTCCCTGTGCAATATTAAAATGTCATCAATTCAGTTTAACAGGCCAAGTAAAGGCCTTAGTCAACCATTTAACAGCTAAGTAAAACATATGGCAAATGCGTATCAGTCCAGGGGCTGCATTAAAAGTTTAAGGGTTCAATTAAGAGGAATCTCGCTGGTGTGTTCTCAGGAGGTTAGGAAAACATAAATGCCAAATGTTTCCCCCGCTTGTAGCTGTTAAGCACCAGCTGAAACCCCCTTGTTAAAGTGCTTTTTGTTAAAGTGCTATTCCAGTATGTTAAAAGCACATCTGTATAATACTAAAAAAAAAAACTATTTATTGGGAAAATGGAGCCAATACTTTTATGATTTTGGGTTTTTTTAAATAATTGTTGTTGTGCTACAATGTCCCACCTCAAGCGCCCACGTTCATTGTCGCCACCCGAACGCTGAGGCTGGAAGTGCCCAACCCTCCCGCAAGGCAATGCCTGACCTCCCAGCGCTCCCGAGGCTGAAAGCTCAGACACAAAACCAGATGAACTTGAGTTTCAGAGCTGACCGAAGCCCTGTTTGAAGATGCAAACCCAAGCTGCATTATTACAATTTTTTCCCGTGGTTCAGCTTCCCTAAGGACCTGGTCACCCAGCAGAAAGAACATGTTAATTAAGAAACACAACCGCACTCAGCAGTGTCTCTGGATTCAAGCAGGTATTGACAATATAACGGACTGACAATGTTGTTGTAGAATAATAAACATATCCCAAAACACCTTGGCTTGCAAGAACAGACCTCCCAGCTCCCTAGGGTCTAGTACAAGAGGCTCCAGGCCTTGGGTTTCAGACAGTGTGATGAGTCCATCGCACGACCCTGGTGAGCACGTCTCATATAGATGATGCAGATACCACCACAAAGGTGGCCCAGCGATGTGGAAGGGGCAATGGCATTGCAGCCGCAGTCAGGTTGTCCCTGCAGTGCAGGACCCCCCTGGGACCCACAGCTTTCTACAGCGGTCCTCCTGGTCACCCTGACACCAGGACCACCCCACAGGACAGGCAGCAGATCAGCTTGAAATGCAATATATAGAGAGGGGGCAAAAAAGCAGCAGCAGCTCCTTGGTGGAGCAGTTTGAACACAAGGCTGGGCTTGCTCCAGAGACAGGCAGCACAACAATAGTCACGATTTTTGCTGCCGTCGTTATTTATAGGCACAAAAATGTAGATCATTTGGAAACTCAGAGTGAGCTGCCAAACTAGATACGGCAGCTGAACCCACTGCCTAAGTCAGCCATGTTTTAGGATATGCCCTCCTGCAGCAGCAGATGCAAACCCTGCAGGGCAGCGGCTCTGGGGTGGGAGGATGCAGCTCTTGCTGGCACCTGGTCCACATTGGCACACGAGCCATCAATCCAGGGCAAGATGACGAGCCATCAACCCAGGGCAAGATGGTAAATTTTGATAGTCATGCTGAAAAAGAGCGGTGAAGATGTTGGGGTCTGAATCACTGCAGTCAACATGCATTTTCTCCCCTGACTACAAACAGCCTTAAAACTTGTCCTAAGTTCCTCAAGCAACAGATGGGACATGGGATAGAGAAGTGATCCCATGGATACTCTGTGAAGGGCCCCAACCACAGGGAAATGTGACTGCAAGCAGCTAGAAAAAATACACAGGAGTGATTTCAGCAGGTCCCAACACAGTCAGTTGGGTATTACAGACTTTCCAGGTCTCTCTGCTCTCCCCTTTCACTCCGATGAAGGTTTCCTCCTTCCTCATTCTGAACAAGAATGACAAGAAGGACATTGAGGTGCTGGAGCGTGTCCAGAGAAGGGCAACGGAGCTGGTGAGGGGGCTGGAGCACAAGTCTGATGAGGAGCGGCTGAGGGAACTGGGGTTGTTCAGTCTGGAGAAGAGGAGGCTGAGGGGAGACCTTATCGCTCTCTACAACTACCTGAAAGGGGGTTGTGGTGAGGTGGGTGTTGGTCTTTTCTCCCAAGTAACAAGCAATGTGATGAGAGGAAATGGCCTCAAGTTGTGCCAGGGGAGATTTAGACTGGATATTAGGAAAAATTTCCTCACCAAAAGGGTTGTCAAGCATTGGACCAGGCTGCCCAAGGAGGTGGTGGAGTCACCATCCCTGGAGATGTCCAAAAGAGGTGTAGATGTGGTGCATAGTGACATGGTTTAATGGTGGACTTGGCAGTGCTGGGTTATGGTTGGACTCGATGATTTTAAAAGTCTTTTCCAACCTAAATGACTCTGTGATTCTGGCCTGTCCTGGTTTAGGGTACTGATGATGCTCACAGTTTATCTCACAACCCTTCTTCTGTACTGTGCTCCACCTCTGCTCATAGCTCACTGCTTTTGGGAGGTCCCCTTGTCCCCCTGCCCTCATCACCCTGCATAGGAAATACCCATCCCACCTCCACCAGTGCCGGGGGCGTTCAGACCACAAACTGCCACTGCTCTCATTAGTGGCATGAGGCTGAAAATGAGAATTGGGAAGAATTAATTTACTTTTTGTTTATTTTCTATAATTTGGTACAACTAAACCCAAACATTAGAAATATTTTTAAACAAAAGCCATACTGAGAACAGATCACAGGGCACACTGTGAAAGCAATCAGTGATTCAGACATTAATGGTTTTTATTAAACAAATAAAACACTCCGATGAATGCCTCAGAGTCTACAAATTATTCTCACAACTATGCAAAACTACTTTATGTTTCAGCTTTGGGGCATTGTTTAAAATTTACTCTAGTACTGTGTTCAAGAAAAGTCAATTTATTTCACCCAAGTGGAGATTTAAGACATCAGGGAGCCATCTGGTGGTTTGATTGCCTTCTAATTAAAATTCATCTCTTGGGCTCTTGACTTCCTCTGATGTTGAACTAAATTGTCTGTCCCAGAGCATAAGTGCAGAGAAATTAAGCATCGTAAGATGTATGAAAGTAAAATTTCAGTATATGGAGTTTCAGACAAGATTTTGCCGTTGCTTTGTAAACGTGAGCAGTCCACAAAGCATGAATGATGCATTTACTCTCTGATTTTTTCTATCTTTTTTACAAGTGTAGAAGTGGAATAAAGTTTCACAAAAATCCCCCTTATGCTGGAAGAAGAGAAGAAAAGCATTAAGTAAGTTTATGTTACATTTCTGTGGAATCAACGCTTTGCTTCTTAGAAAGCTTCACCATTTCCCCCCATGATTTCATACATTTTGAAAGAGAAATATATCTGTGGCTTTGGAAATACAGGAAGCAGGAAGAAAAGAAAAAAGGAAGAAAAAAGTAGATACTGAAACTAAGCATCACCGCTGGTTCAGGCATTCCCCCGGCATTTTTTCCAGGAGGGAATCAAGGCCCCATCACCAGTTTCTGGAAGAGTACCCACCCTGGAAGCCGCTATGGGCAAGGGCGGTGGTCACAGCCTGGCGCGTCTCCTGGGGCGGAGGTCTGCAATCAGCAGAAGCGGCAGCTCCATTTGCTGTTGGCCCCAACCACGCTGGCGTGCGTTAAGTGTGCCGGAGTCCGGCTGCCAAACCGAGCTCCTTCAGGGCTCGGCAGAGGGAGGACTTGATAATTTGGCTAATTAGGTTAGTGCCGAGTTGCTCATTACTGTTCAGAGACTGGAGCAAATAACAACAGGCAATTTAGGAAGCTCTTCCTACCCTCAGGGATGGCGGCAGCTGAGTGAAAGTCTTCATTATGACAACTTTGGATGTCAACATCTATATTCCAGCTAAGTGTAATTTTGCATGCCCAAGTCCCTCTTGGCATTTGGCCTTTATCTCTCTATTCCTGCACAGATGCGCCTTTATCTCTCCCATCCCCGCACAGACATGCCTCTGCAAGTTTTATTCCCAGATCTGAACCTCCTAAAAAGAAGTTCAGGCAGGGCCAGATTGGACGTGTAATTACACTCCCATGACAAATCTACTCTCATGATAAATCCCAGGCTGGGACAGGGTCACCACGGTCATTTTCAGGTTTATCTGACAATCAAATCCATGTGCCTGGGTTTTCTGACCGTCCTGAGAAAAGCCAGTTTTGCAGAGCATCATTGCACAGGTCTCACCGGTAACTGTGCAAACCTCCCGTTGGACTATGAGAAGCCTCAACTAAGAGCAGGGAAAGACGGTGACAAGGCAGTATGCCCTCTCCAGGAGGATGGAGTAGGTGTCATTCCCAGAAAAGATGACAGGACTAACACCTGAGCCTCAGCAAAGTGATGCTGTGCTGCTCTCTGGCAGGCAGCAAGGCCTGAACCCCGGGATGTCAGGGCTTTCGAGAGCTCAAACACCATCATTAACCTGCCTGGGTTTCCCTGAAGAAAACCCAAACCCATAGGGCCCTGATTTCAGCCTGCATCGGTGCCACCGCTTCCAACAAAAAGTGCAGAGGAGAAAAGTTACTCGGAAAGAAAACAGCAATTTCTGAAGCTTTGTAGCAAGGGGAAGACAGATACTGGCTTTGTTTTATAATTTTGGCAGGGACAGAGTATGATTCATTGCTAAGACTTTCACCCTTCACCAGTCGGGTGGTGTTCCTCCTCCTCAGCCACTTTTTCTACTTGCTTCCAGTATTTTCATCATTTGTATTTCTCCGTGATCCCCACAGGAGGAGCCTCAGTACCGCTCTAGCCGGCAGAATTTGAGCTCGCCGAAGAGCTTTTGCAGTTTCACCCTGGACACACAGCTGTCCTTTCAGTTATTAGACAGGAAATATTTTTTTAAATGACTCTTAAAGAGCAGATTGATCAATCTGGAAAGAATTTCTAGGGATATTTTCCATGGACTGAAGATCTCTTTAGTCAGAGACACTTGGTGCATTGCGACTTATAATTTGAGATTGTGATTCTCAGTCCCTGTGTAGGGCATTATTTATGGGGGCAAAGTTACATCAGAAAGGGTTTGCAGGATCACGAGAAGAAATAGACCTTTAACAACTTCTCTGTCAGCAAACCACAGGAGATATCTGAAGTGTCGGAGAGTAGCTGGTAAGACAGCTTCATCCTGGAAAGAGGCAAAACTAGGTTTTGAAAATTGTGCGTTTCTTTTTTGACACAGGCTCCTTCTGTGCCCTAAGGCACGTTTTCCCCCTCCGAATGCTTTCATGTCACCTCCTGCTGTTTGTCTCATCTTTGAGCTCCAGGGCTTGTGAGATACCCAAGGCCAGAGCAATCTGTGCCGTTGCTAACCTCCCAGCACAGAGCATCACAGCATCCCCCTTAGCCAGGCTGGGAGCACAGGCAGATCCTTCCCCATCCGTGCTCTCAGGTTTTCCAACCCACAGAGGATGGGACGCATCGCCCCACAAACCAGCATCCACTTAGAGCACATACGTGCGACCAGGATGCTGGGAGATGCTCCCAGGCTCCCACCTTAGATGTGGCCCTTGTGCTAAGAAAAATCTCAGTTGGCCTCCGGTCTCTGTTCTGGCACAGAAAAACAGTTAAACTCTATTTCTGCCACTAAAATTTGCTGGTAGTGGCAACAGTTGCTGGAGGAACTGCTTCTCGGTGCCCTAAGGCTGGTTAATTAGAAATCTATAGATTGACATTAGATGAGAAATAACAGATCTTTTATTTTTCAGGTGTTTAATTATTAATAAATTAATGGGATGGAAATTGAAGTGCAAGGAAAAAAGGTTCTCAGTCTGAAGGAAGTTAATATAAAATCTAAAATGCATTCTCTTCCATCTTATTAACTTTGAGATTGATGTAATAACCTCAAGAGTTTTTTTTAGTTTGTATCTTCTCTTAAGTTTATATTCAGATTTGCACAAAAGTATTTTCTATATTGAGACTAGATCTTGAAAGAATTTTCTTTTACAGAGTGAATTTTCCTATTTGGGAAAAGAAAACAGAAAAAAGCCATTGATAAAATGTGGTAAAACCTGAAGATAAATGTTACTCAGAAATTTCTTACTCTTCGGAGAAGAATCAGCCTAAGCCCAGTTTTCCATCACTAAAATACAAAATGTACTCTGCAAAATTTCAGGAGGAAATTCATTACATGGCCCATTACCGATCACACGTGACCATACTCAATGTATCTTCAATATTGGCCAGTTTCTGTTCTAATTTTCTTGGCATTAGAGACAATTTCAACTTGCAGAAGCCAGAAGTGGGGAGAAAAACTCTTGCATTGTTTTTTCCATCAACAATTTGGTTGTTTCCTCTGAAGTTGCAGGATTGCTCCCCACATCTCTGTCCTCTTCAGCTTTGAGTGACAGATTTTTTCACGCTTCATTCAGAGGATAACTTCAACTCTTAGGAAACTGTGTCCTCATACTCATCAGAAAAATTTCCTTCTCTTTCATTCTTTTCTTACTTTCACACCATTGCTACCCTCTCTGAGGCAGATGTCTCAAAACCAGTACCACCAAGGAAAGCTCGGCTTCGATGTCCTTTGGGCAGATGGCTTTTTCCTAAGGTCTTGCAGCCAGCGAGACCCTTCCCAAATTCTCCTGCTCTTCCTCTGTGAGCTACTGCTGGAATCACCACTGCTGCTGTAACATAAACTCTTGTCAGGATGTCCTTCTTCTCCCTCTGAGGGTGTATGGAAACCCCAACACTAGTACCCAAATCACAAACAGATCTCTTCTCTGCCACCAGGAAATGCTGAGCTGTTACAGAGCACGTTTCTCTCTTCTAAAATTTGAAAGAATATGTTAAAATTACCATAACTTAATGTCACAGAAGAGATGAGCTCCAAAGTTTTCTTGGGAATTTCTTGCTGAAGAGAAGTTTCTGCAGATGATATTTGCTTATCCCTGAAGAAATGGATATATCCTTCTCCCCACCTCAGCAAGAGCCTGAATCACAGCTCACCGAGCATATGGAAAAACTTCAGTGAGCAATGTCCCACATGCACACATAAGCTGTTAACCTAAACGTCCTTCCAGAGCATAGTTTATCCTAGACTGGGTGCTTGCTGATGTTTCTTCTCCAGAAAGAGAGAGGTTTACAGAGCTGTACTTGCTGTTGCAGGTTAACAGAGCTGCAGAAATGGATCTCCTGGCTTTTTTAACAGCTGCAGTCAGAGCGAGTAATCAGAAAAGGTCTGCCACAGTTTTCCAACAGTGGCCAATTTCCATCCCCTAGCAGTCTGCATCCACCAGATACCGCGCATAACACATCCCGTATTAATCATCGCTTGGTCAAACGAACCTCTCGAGCTCTTTCAAACTCTTCCCAGGCATTTCTGCCAGCCTCTTAAATCATTTCTGTACTTCTTGTCACAGACAGTCTCAATATCCTAATGCCTTTTCAAACACTGTGAGTGATGCATGAAACTCTACATTCCTCTGTCAAGCCCTCAAAATAACCACTTTATACTTAGAAAAGGAAACGGCTCTGTTTCAGGCACCCAGAAACACCGAGCTGTTTAAGGGCACGTGCTACCGCTTTCAAAACTCATAAGAATATGTATTTCCCTCTATTGAAGGCACTTGTCGGTACTCTCTTTCACAAAACTCATAGGGATCCACTTAGATCTCAGAACTCTACTCCTTCATCAGATACATCGCAAATTAGCGAACGTTTCAAAAATTATTAGGAAAGATCTGGGGAAGGAGCAGAAAGACCCATGTTTCTCTCTGGGAAATCAGCTTGAAATCGATGCTGTAAGTAACATATGCAAATATCCTTTTTGTGTGTGACAATATAGTTTAGAACTTAATTGCTTAACTGAATCACTTTCAAACTGTGTAGTAAAATAAATGACTGCAGAAGCCTAAATGTATGAGTATAAATACCTTTTTAAACCTCTTGATTTTTTAGACAGTGAATCAAAGAGAAACAGAAGGATGCAGTCTTATTTTTAATCACTTTCCTACTACTCAAATTATAAGAAACAATGAAATACATCATAAGAGACATCTTGAGATATTTTGGCATGCTGCTAAACTGAAATTCAATGGCTTGACATGCTATCTTGGATAATTTAACTTTGAAGTCTTTGCTAATTCTTCTCTGGATTATTGCCGAACATAAGCTTGATTTCAAAACTCACCCTGTTTGGCTTTCCACATCTGAACTGAGAACAACATAAAACATTTTAAGTAGCTCATGGAGAACTTTTAAAAAGTGTTACTGATGAGAACAGTGTTTGTGTGTGGTGGGATGGCCATGTGAGTGCTGGTGAGACCACGATGCGAGGGCTGAAGGGCAGCAAGGAAGGGAAACTCGTTGGATGCTGTGGTGGTGATGGCACCGCGTTGTTCATTTGCTCTCAGCAGCTTGAATGCGGTGGCTTGGTCCACGCTGAAGGCTGAACCTCCCAATGGCCAACCATGCTGACAAATTCATGGTTCCCAGCGGGGTGAGACAGCACACCAACACCTGCCCACCACAGCCTTCCAGCATTCGCCCGTGCTGTAACACCACAGACCTTCAGGTTTGCAGCCCTTAGACCAGGGATCCTGTTGGTTCTCTCTTCCTCATAAATATGTTTTTGAGTGTGGACTTTTCCCAGAAACCACCTGCGTGTCTTGCCTTTCCCGCCAGCTCTGACTCAGCCAGCGTAGGACTCTGAGCAGCAATGAGAGGCAGATCCGTGACAGCTTCCTCCCAACATACCCCCTCCTCCCCTCCCTCACCACTGAGCAGCTCGTCACAGCGCCGGGGAAGCGCAGGATGCTGCCTTAGCACCAACTCCTACCCACCAGCTGCTACACTTAACTTGGGATTGGCAACAGCCTCTCTGCCCCAGTAGGGTAGCAACCAGCCCAGTCTCCAGGACCAGAGACGTCAAGACTAGCCTTAAGACCCCCCCTCTCTCTGATCCTGAAATTGGCTGGGATGGGAGACATGCTGGTCATCTCAAGGAGGTTGTGGATTTGCTTTAGGATCCGACCACGCAGATCCAATTTCAGGATTTGGGGGTCTCCTTCTGCTGGAGGAAGATGTAGGACACATCTACAAATGCCATCTAAATGAAGGCCAGGAAATGAGCTTAAGAATTCACTTAAGCACCGAATGAATGCCTGAGGTCCATGGATCCTCTCCTACCTCACACCCTGGCTCTGTTTTGGATCACTACAATGAGGTCTTTCTCTCCAACATCACCCAGCTTCCCACACTGGTCACCAGGTCATGCAATTCACATCCTCAGTGTCACTCTATAAAAGTGTTGTTGTGGTGGACTGCAACATAGTCCTTCATGCCCTATGAGACACTATGAACTGAGAAAAGCCAAGCAGCATACTGATAATGAGTGAGGGCCATCATGGCACCATCTGGGGCCTCAAGCAGACCAAAGGCCAAATGCTCTGTGGTGTGGACGTACCTGAGATGCAGAGCAGACTGGTCATAAGCAGGGTAGGCGCAAGTCTGTCCTAGACACTTGGCCCAGGGGTCATGAACAAGTGCCTTACCTTCTTTACTTAGCAAACCCGATCCAGCCAGGACTGGGAAGAATTCTTTGCTATGAACATCAGGTTTGGCCCGTTCCCACCTTTTCTCCAGATATTTTATCTGGGGATTTTGTTTGCCAAAGTATATTTTATTTCCCTAGTTTATCACAAGCACTCTACCATCCCATGCAATGCTGAAATTTTTTCAATTATTACAGCTCTATCAAGAGGCAAAACCTAATATTTCACCTATGGGACTGATCCTATCAAAGTTAGCAGAAAAATTCCAGCTGAATTCAGCAACAGCATGTTGTGCCCCTAGATGTGAGCATGGACACATGGTCTCTGCACTCCATGGGGTTGAGAAAACCCCAGGGAGTTTCAGAGCTGATACCTACTCCTCATCTGGGCACGGAAAGCAGATCAGTGCTACTCACCCCCATCCTCATCTCACTAGTCCTGTTTGTTCTCTGTCTTCCTTCCAGTTCCTCCACACAGTCCCTGAAGATCCCTTTGAGGCATTTGGTTTGTACAGTAAAAGGAGGAGGGCATTCCTTATTGAATGTGGAATGAGATTATCTAACAGTCCCAGATGGTTTGATGGTTGTTAATTTTCATCAGTCCATTGCTTAATGCAGTTTTGATAGGAAAGGCAAGACTTTGCTCAGTGCAGTTGAGCCCAGGAGTGAGATCAGGGCAGAAATCACTTGGTCAACAGGTTTTCAAGGTACAACTGTAACCCCTTCTCAAACTGGTGGTAAGCACTGGATCATCCTAGCCACAGAATAGCCATGCAGAACAACCACTACCTAGTTTTTGAGGGCAAGATCTGCCATTATGCAGACACATACATGGTTTTTCCTCTGCATCACACAACATGTGTGGTCACTCGTGCTGGTCATTTGAGAGATGATCTTCCTAGACGTCCTACAGCCTTTAAACCTTTAAGTGATAAATATCAGACTGAAGTTACCTACCTAGGACTTTCACACAATCTATCTGACCACACGTAAGTCATTCACCAAACTGCTTGTAACCCGACTGAGAAGGAGCAGATTTCAGGGGAAATAAAGCAAGTGCAGCTCAAAATAGTACTCAATAGCCAAAGCTGGAATTCACAGTCCTGCAGATCAGTTTTGGGCATAACTGTTAGGTCTGGAGGGTCTTTCGTCTCTGTCCTGTATGTACCCTACATCTCCACCAGTGTCTGGTACCACTTCTCAACATCACCTTCATATATTTTTGTCCTATGACACGACTATAAACAACTTCCCTGCAAAAAAATGTATCCAGGGTATTATGAACCTTGATAATCTATGATTAATGAGATGTGGGAGTGGGTCTTTTTTTCCTGGACAGTTATATTTTACATGTTGCTTTGACTTAATAATGCACACAGTAGAATCAAGTTTATTCACTACGCCTTAGATTTGTAAAGGACTTACTGAAATGATAAGTGAAATGTTTAGAAAACTGCTGACAAAAACAAAGCCATCAAAATCTCAGTTAATTAGCATTAGCTAAGTAACTGCAGGAATAACTGAATTAGCCTATTTTCTTGCTGTAGGTAAAGATTAAAAAGTTTTCAAGTTGCTAAGGATTATGAGAACAATGCACACTATTTTCAGCTCACCAAGGAGAGTGAATCAAATGCAAGAGCCCAGTCTTTCAAAACCAGATGATTCAGATGATTCATCATCAGAAAACTGGCTGGAATGCCCTGCGTGGCCTGACACCATTGCATTGCCTCTCTCGGGGAGCCAAGGCAAAGTCCCCACCACACACCTGGACAAGTAATTAAGAGACTGGGCATAAAGGGAAATCTTGTATATGTCATGTATGTCAGAGGAACTCCAAGAATAGGCAGATCTTGTGGCCCAGCCAGGGTGCAAAGGCTTCACTCCATTAAAGGAAATAACTGGTGAAGGAACTTTGGACAAGTGTCATTATGTCAAATTTAGCTGCTGGTGTTGGTTAAACTTTGGTTCTTTCTGGCTAAAATAGGTCATTTCTATTACAAATTTTATTATCTGTTATTTATATATATAGACTGGCAAGGAGGAGAGGCAGTGGTGTTGCCATCTATATAATAAAAAATGGAGCGATTGCACAGAGCTGTCTTAGAAGAACAGTGATGAACAGGCCAAGCCAAGAAAGGAAACCTCGTGGCTGGTGTTTACTACAGTCTGCCCGATCAAGAGGAGGATGTAGCTGAAGTGTCCTTACTTCAACTACAGGATGCACCATGGTCGCAGGCTCTGATCCTGCTGGGATGGAGAAGACTTCAACCACCCTCTCATCTGAAAGACATGGACCTGTTGGAGCAGGTCCAGAGGAGGGCACCCAAATGCTCCGAGGGCTGGAACAGCTCTGCTGGGAGGACAGGCTGGGAGAGTTGGGGTTGTTCAGCCTGGAGCAGAGAAGGCTCCGGGGAGACCTTCCTGCAGCTGCCAGGGCTGAGAGGGGCTTATGAAAAAGATGGGGACAGACTTTTTAGCAGGGCCTGTAATGACAGGACAAGGGGCAACTATATTAAAGTGAAAGAGGGTAGATTTAGACTGGACATAAGGAAGAAATTCTTTATTATGAGGGTGGTGGGACACTGGCACAGGTTTCACAGAGGAGTTGTGGACCCATCATTAAAAGTGTTCAAGGTCAGGTTGGATGGGGCTCTGAGCAACCTGCTCTAGTGAAAGATGTCCCTGCCCAATGGCAGGGGGGTTGGACTAGATGATCTTTAAAAGGTCCCTTCTGACCCAAACCCTTCTGTGATTCTACAATTTATCAGAAAATAAAGTTTTAGAATTTTCAAAAGACATTTCAAACATAGCACCAGAAGTAAAACCTTACAAGCAATTATGTTTGCTTTCCATCTTTCTGGACCAAGGAGTTTTACAAGGCAAAGGCTTCACGGGTTAATTGTACCAGGCAGAGCTGCACTGGAATCTGATGCTATCTGAGTGAGAATTCAATATGAAGAAATGTATGATGCCTTTTGGTTTAGGAATTTCTCTGAAAAACATAAATAATGTTGAATTCTCTAAAATGGGTCATTACATGAGAAGTAACGCATTGGAAAGAAAATACGTTTCCTGAAAGCAATGTTAATATTCACATTCTAAAGGGCACTTGCGTGTTCAGACTGAAAAAGAAACCCTATTTTATGCATTCGACATCCAAATAGAATAAAAACAGTACGCATTTCCTTTGCCTTGCAAATAAATATTCAACAGGACCAGGACCCAGAGGCCATGAATATAATTTACTACCAAGAGGCTATAGCTTAAGTAAACAACAAGAAAGTAAATTTTGCGCTAACAGCCACATGGCACGAGATACGCGTGACTGAGGGTACACAAGAGCGTCTTGGTGATAGAGTCAATTCTCCTGCTGTAGAGTCAATTCTCCTGCTGCTAGTTCAGGTTCCCTCTTCCATTTCTTCTTCTCCTTGTCTTGCATTTGGGAGAGACCTAATCACCACGCAGAGGTACCTGTGGCTAAATAAGGGCTGACATCCATCCCCAGGTGGGAATTAGGTCACAGAATATAACTCTGCAAACTACTCTTAAAACTCTCATGTTCATGCTAGTAGTGAGACTGTGAACAGACTAAAGTTTCAATTGTGTCAGAAAGCTCTGAAAAAAGTGTGCCAGGAAGCAGTTCTTGCCGCAGTGATTTGTGCTGCAGGGCGATGGCCAGCAGTACCAGTGCCAGACCAACAACGCTTAATGGATGAACTGACGTGTCCTGCTCTGAAATCTAAAAAGACAAACCAGGAGAAACCTTTTAGCTGCTTTGTTTTTCTTTTTTAGTGTTTTTTTGGTGGCAACATGTATATTTTTTGCAGAGAGGGAGCAGGATTCAGACTAGCTGTTTTGAGAAACCCTTTGAAATCAAATTAAACTAGCCTTTAAGCAACATCACCTTGCCAAAAGTTGTACTTTAAACCAATTGGTGTTTGCACAATATATTTGTCTGAGGCACTTACGTGCCTAAACTGATAATACTACCTCAAAACTTCATAGAGTTTACCGCATTTATCCTCACAGCATTCAGGTGTGGCAGAAAGAGCTGCTGAACACAATCGCCCACACGGCCAGGGCTGCTGGCACGCTCCCCTGGGCCAGCTCACCCTGAGCCAGCCATCCTCCCGGCCAGTGCCTGGACACAGCTCAGTGGATAGCACCAGTGCAGACCTTTTTTATTTACTGGTATAGATGTAGTCAAAAAGGTCATTGATATCCACCCCTCAGAGTGGGAATAAGACACCCAAGCACACCCAGACAACTTTCCCAGGAAGGTCGGTGGGTTCGAAGGCTCATATATCAAGTCTAAGGCTCTCGTGGCCCCAAGAATCCTCCTCCAAAGGCCCTTTCTGGTGTTTATTACTGAGGCCAATAAGTGTTTCAAACATAAAACTGATAACTAGTAATCTTACTCGCTATTGCCATGTGCCTGTGGCATCCATCACTTTGAGCTCACTTCTTTGCACATGAACAAGAGAGAGATGGGGAAGAGTCCCAGCCTGACTTTCTCTCCTACCTGGAGAGGACCTGGGCATACCAAGGATTCCCGAATCACCCACCCCACCTCGACCCCATGGAGATCGAGGCACACTGCACAAGTCGTGATCCCCAGAGCAGAGGGGAGCCAGCCCACAGTACTGTGTGCTTGGGCACATCACTCCTTCATCCCCTTGTTTGCAATAACCATTTCCGCCTACCAGCAGCGTAAATAAACGGATATTCAAATTTTGGATACTGCTGTTCAGTTTCTGTCCAGCCTGGCTTTAAACTGCTGTTTTACAGCTCTTCCTTACCAAAGTTTTAATTGATGCCTCTTTTTGTTCCACTCCATCACTGGTATGATGCATTTGGCTGCATCCACATCTGTGCACAGTAGGTGAAATTCTGGCTCTATGTAAGTGGGTTTTTAACTTCAGATGTCACACCTCTGCTGCTTTAGATTTCCACACATCTACACCATAAAGATAAATAAATCTATGCAATGACGATGGCCATCACTGGTCATGCTGTTACACTGGGGCACCAGGCAGCCTGAATTATGTTTCGTACAGGTTTCTGCACAGATGTGGATGGGATGGAGGGATAAAACCACTGCACAGGTACTGTGCAGCATTGGGTACCTAGGGAAACACCGAAGGGGATCAAGGCATGACCTGAATTTGTTTTTCAAAATAGTCAATAGGTCCCAGCAAAAAAGCCAATTCACTTTTACTCATTCCCAGATGGAATACAGCACTCCTTGGTGGACAATGCCAGAGGCCAGATTCCAGTACTCTTTTTTTTTTTTTTTAACAACTTATAAAGAGTAGCATTGACTTGAGAAAAAAATAAACCAAACAAAACAAAACCAATTAATCTTACCCAGCATTAATTAGGAAAGCATTCCCTTTCTGTGGGCATGGAAATTACAAGACAAAATGATCTGAGACCACAATGTAAATCAATGCCAGGGTAAGACAAGAGCTCAAGACTTTCAGACCTGTGTGCTCTAACCACAAAAACATCCTTGCAAGACTCTGGAGAGCAGCAGCTTCTGGTTCCTGTTACACATTGCTGGTAAACAGGCTAGAATATTTTTCCATAGGTAAAGCGACCTGTCCCTTACTCCCTCTGCACTGCTACATTTTTTAGCTTATGGGAGAACATTGCAATTCCTCTCGCAAAACACCCTCAGCACATCAGAGACAGCCTAATGAGCACCTACCACTGAGATGCTGTGTCTGCCTCTACTCTGTCTGCCTCTATTTTTTCTACCATATGGCTCAGCTTCTGCTTTTCCCTCTTTTCCTCCTCTTTTGAGCCGTGAGCTGTCTCCTCTGCCACTGTCCCGGTGGTGGCAGCGGGAGCCGCTGCTCCGGGGGCTGCGCCGGCAGCGCACACAGCGGCGTGCCGAAATCTAGAGCCAGCCAGTCCTTCCTGACTCATTAGCGGCTGACGGCTATTCGCAGTGGTCCATCACGACGTTAGAGGCACACCATTATGTCATTTGCCTTGCCAGAGGCTGTCACACGCCAGGGAAAAAAACCAAGCAATAAAATATACCTGCGCCTGCCTCCCGCTGGCATCCAGAACCTATGGACTGGCTTTGGGTGACCTGTAGCAGAGTATGAGTACCAAGTACAGTCCCCTCTGGGACGTCTCTGGCACACTGTGCTGCTGCAGTTTTGGAGAGCAGTACGTCCACGTGTGACAAGCGGAACCTGTAGCCAAACACCTTGCGCAGGTAGAACACCTCGGATGAAGATACGCGCGAGTGGAGCGGGCTGAGAGCAGACATGCAGTCAGGAAAGAAGCTCAGCCACAGGTGATAACCTATTATACGACTATCACCTTGTCATGTTTAACAACATTCTCCAAGGAAAGGGATATTCAGGCCAGAGAGCAGCTCTAGACCTTTAGCTAAATGCACAGACCACAGCTACATCAGGTATTTTTTTTTTTTTTTCTTTTCCTCCCTCTTTGTTTTTTGCCTGTGCTGTTGTGCAAACAGTTGCCTTTTTGCACTAAATTTTTGAACGTACACAGCCATGAATGCACTGGCAAATTTCTTGAGTTAATTCAGCTCCGGTGGGGCCAGGATTAAAGGAGAGGCTGTTCAAAAGCACCTCTGTCAGCTCGGTGGGAAGTGCTGGCTGCTCCTGCCTGTCCTGCCTGCAGGCAGCACTCCTCGCCCCGACTCTCGTAAAGTAAGTGCCCGTACACAGCAGAGGAATGGTCTCTCCCCAGAACGTTCCCATATGCTGTTTCGAGGAGCTGCTGTGGCTCCCTTGAGAGTGGCCGCATCTCAATAATGAGGAAAGGGACTCCAACGACAGCCACGTTGAGCTCCTGGAGGAAGAGGGTGCAAGATAAAATGCCTTTCCCCAAAAAATTTGCTTTTAAAATGTATTTCATCTGATGTAAAGTACGACCCAATCTTCAGTGACAGAAATCTAACCTACATGTCCTTCCCCACCCTTCAAACTAGGCAAGACAGCACCAATGTGAAGCAAAACTTCTACATAGCAAATCCAGCTGCAAAACTGTCTGGAAAGAGCAGATTTTAAAACTTCTGGCAGAGAGTTTCCAGCCCCAAGAAACAAAATGTCAGAAGCACTTTCTGCAGACAGTCCTGCCCCATGCTTACAGGGAAACAAGCATTGGAGATGGAGAAGACCCTGGGCTGCGGTGAGATAAATATTCCCGCAGATAAGCCTGGTGAGCAATCAGAGCGAGGTAATTTCTCTCTTCTCTGCTCAGTGTCGCTTAATTATGTTTACACTTCTCCTGTCCAGTGGCACTGGGTAATATTTCGCAACAGGGTGACCATGAACTTGAGGACTGAGTAGGTATAACACCACCGTCACAACAAGAAGCTTCATAATGATGGCAGGGTGGATGCTCGCCTCTGTTTTCTCCTAAAGGAATAATGCCTTTCCTGGAGCTGTAAGAGACTCACAGAAGAGTTTTAATGGCACAACCCCTATGCTGGAGGTGAATAGTTAGATGAATTTTATTTTGCTAACTGGCTTTTAATGTTAAGAACATGAACTGCAGTTTTTAGTAATGCTGCCTCTTCGTATGCTTACATAGGTCTTAAAATCTCCGCTCTCCTGCAGTGGATTTCAGTTTGTATTTCTGACTGCTTTTTCATTACAATGCATTTTGGGGAGGGCTATCTTCTTTCCTCAGGGACATTTAAAGGCTCTACTACATCTCACTCAAGGATGTCAGTGCTCCTTAGGGTATCATCGATTAGGGGTGAAAGAAACAGATATATAGAGTGGTTAAATGCTACTAACTAGAATAAATACCAAACTCCTCCAAACCATCTTCAGTACTCTAGTACAGAAAGCCTTTTACATCTAAGCCAGGATCACACAGCCCCAAATAGGAATTTTGTCTTGGACAAGAAGGGAAAAGATGCTGTAAGTGTTTGGGTCTCTGAACACATTTTTCCTCCAATTTAAGGGAAAAAATGGCCTTTACAGGCTAAGATATAACCGTGTTGCATGAATCAGAATAAAATGAGCACATATTCTATAAATGCATCAAAGAAAGGCTTCACCAGCAGCAGTATTTTCTTTTTCTACAAAATGCTTAAAAAAATAAAAGTTTGGCCAGAGCAGACCTAACCACTGTTTCAGAAAAAAGAAAAACCCAAACCCCTCCAGATTTATTTTCCATTGAATAATTTTCCAAGGAGAATGTTTAAAGCAGAAAACTATGGCAAGAACTTCTGCAGTCCTGTGAAAACAGTTTCTGTAAGAAGAAGTAACCACAGCACTACAAAAGGAAGTCAAAACAGGATTTCAAACAGCAACTTGTATTTCCATTTAAAAATCTAGATTTTACACAATCCTGTTTAGAGTCCTGGCCCGCAGCCCAGCCACAAAAAACTATATGTATCTCCCTGGCATTAAAAATATGCTCTGTGTAGAGTTTCTGGGGCAAGTACCAGACAAAATGTAAAAGCAAGACATCTCTTCTTTCACCGTGAATATGAATGGGGCAATAATGCTTCATGATCACCTTGTTTAATGGGTTCTTCTTCTACAAGCTGTACACAGAGTTTCTTGAAAATGCAATAAAAATGTAAGTGCAAGTTAGTGCAACACTGACTCTAGAGTCGTGTACAGACTCTTGACCAGGGTAAAATATCTGACTATACTACCTAGAACAGAGACTGGAGCTGATATGAGCATGCTTGGGAAATTGAGCCTAGTTTTTTGCCACAAAATCCTTAAATGTCTTCTGGTACGCACTGACATGTAACACTTGTGAGCCTACTACTGTCCCTTTCCCCACAGTCTGTAGTGCTTTCCTCCACAAGAAAACTCAAGAGGGAAAACCAGCTTTTAATAATGGTTTCACCACGTAAAAGAAGAGACTTGTGAACACCAATGTTAATTTTGCATCTTGCTTCAATGCCATGTTATTTCACTACAAAGTTTTCCAGGTTGTTATGAAAGTCCTTTGTAAATGAGTGTAACCGTTTAATCAGAATGCCTCCACGTTGTGCCTGAGAGGGATCCTACCATATCATAATGAATTCTCATACTGTGGCATATATGGATTTAACATTTATTACCCACCTCGCTGCAAAGCCCCTTCCTCCTGAATTAAACACCAGCTATTTAATTGATTTTAGTGCACCACAGCGTAAATTACCAGGTACTGAGAGATGCAGAACAAAATGTAAAAGACTCATTCAGTGACTACGTGACCATCAAGTAACCAGCAATGAAACTTCTGGGCAAGGCACGAAAGGAAGGAGATGGTTATCCAAAGTCAACAAAATGGAGAGAAAATTGCTAGGGCTTTAAATAGCCACCTGCCTGCTGTTTGGAGAGAAAGGCCTTGCTCCGGCTCTCAGGGAAGTAGTGATATACAGGATTACTGGCAGATAATATTGCTGCCCTGTGAATTGCCCACACCAGACCAAGCTACACAACACGGGCACAGGGGCCCCCGTGCCCAGCTGCAACAGAGGAATTAGCAAGGGAACTTCTGGTGAGCTGAAAGAAGAAACTCAAGTTGATGCTGCCAAAATTTATTGCTGTAAAAAAACAGTCAAGGCACATACTCTCACCCTAAGGATTTGGTACCGACCCTTGCTGAGGACCGGACATTACATAAAATAACCCTCAGAAAGTACCTGTTCACTGTACTCACCAGTATAGGAAAATAATCAGATATGCTTGTCTGATTCGTGAGCCCTTCAAATCTTTCTGTAACTTTAAAGAGTAAAGAATAATACAGTAGAACAAGGTTTATTTGGAATTTTGTCCAAACCTCTTGGGTTTTTATTGACAACAGCAGCTCTGCAACAATAGATACCTTAATGAAAAAAAAATTTTCATGTGAACTGTTCACATTCCTGTAAAAGCAAACATTATAATGCTATCTGTTCAATGAAAATGTGGAACTGTTTCTCCATTATCTTTTTATTCCCAAGGCTATGGGGAAAAAAAATCACTATCAGATGTAGCATAGTGCTTTCATTTAAAAAAACAAACCTTCAGTGTTGCCTTGCTAATGAATCCATACTGGGACACTTCAGACCTAAGCTTAACAACAACGAGTGCCAGCTTAGGAGCAAGGATGTTGACCATCATCTACGCCTGCTGAAGGTGACTGCCTATAAGTGGTTTTGGAAATCATCATGAGAAAGTCTTTTATAGTCACCAAGATGAAGAAGATTGTCACCATTCTTGTGTTGCTGGAGGAAGGCTGGACTGATTCCCCTGGACTCTAGATGGCCTGCCCCTAACCACAGCTGAAGACCTGACACATCAAACAGCACAAGGAAGCCACAGGGCTGCTGTTCAGTGCTGCTCCCAGGAGAAGGTCCTGTGTTTGGAGGGACATTGGAGAATAGAGGCTACCGAAAACCCTGCCACAGCCAGAAAAAAAAGAAGAAAAAACGAAGCTAAGGGCAGCTAGGACTTATCCAATGAGCACATATCAAACTTTTGGAGTTATACACAACCCATGCAATTGCAGGTGTCTAAAAGTCATCCTGGAGATGGGCAGACATTGGCCTGTTTAGGAGCCTGATTGACAGAATCCTTTGGGAGACAGTCCTGAAGTGCAAGGGAGTCCAGGAAGGCTGGACATTCTCCAAGAAGGGAATCTTAAAGGTGCAGGAGCAGGCAGTCCCCATGTGCCAAAAGATGAGCCGGCAGGAAAGAAGACCAGGCTGGCTGAACAGAGAGCTTTGGCTGGAACTCAGGAAAAAAAGGAGAGTTTATGACCTTTGGAAGAAGGGGCAGGCAACTCAGGACCACAAGGATGTCATGAGGTTATGCAGGGAGAAAATTAGAATGGCCAAAGCCCAGCTAGAACTTAATCTGGCTACTGCCATAAAAGACAATTAAAAATGCTTCTATACATTAGCAACAAAAGGAGGGCTAAGGAGAATCTCCATCCTGTATTTGATGCAGGGGGAAACATAGCAACAAAGGATGAGGAAAAGGCTGAGGTACTTAATGCTGTTCTCCAGGTACCCAAGGGTACTGGAGAGCTGGAAGACAAGGATGGGGAGCAGAATGAACCCCCCATAATCCAAAGGGAAATGGTTAGCAACCTGCTACACAACATAGACACACACAAGTCTATGGGGTCAGATGGGATCCACCCAAGGGTACTGAGGGAGCTGGCAGAAGTGCTCACCAAGCCAATTCCAATCATTTATCAGCAGTCACAGAATCACAGAATCATTAAGGCTGGAAAAGACCTTTAAGATCATCAAGTCCAACCATCAACCCAACACCACCATGCCCACTAAACCATGTCCTGAAGTGTCACGTCCACACTTTTTTTTAAGTCCTCCAGGGTGACTTCACCACCTCCTTGGGCAGCCTGGTCCAATGTTTGACCACTCCCTCAGTAAAGGAGCAGTCACAGAATCACAGAATCATTAAGGCTGGAAAAGACCTTTAAGATCATCAAGTCCAACCATCAACCCAACACCACCATGCCCACTAAACCATGTCCTGAAGTGTCACGTCCACACTTTTTTTTAAGTCCTCCAGGGTGACTTCACCACCTCCTTGGGCAGCCTGGTCCAATGTTTGACCACTCCCTCAGTAAAGGAATTTTTCCCAATATCTAATCTAAACCTCCCCCGGTGCAACTTGAGGCCATTTCTTCTCGTCCTACCACTGGTTACTCGGGAGAAGAGACCAACACCCACCTCACCACAACCCCCTTTCAGGTAGTTGTAGAGAGCGATAAGGTCTCCCCTCAGCCTCCTCTTCTCCAGACTAAACCACCCCAGTTCCCTCAGCCGCTTCTCATAAAACTTGTGCTCTAGTCCTGGCTAACCAGGGAGGTCCCAGTTGACTGGAAGTTAGCAAATGTGATGTCTGACTACAGGAAGGGCCAGAAGGAGGATCTGGGGAACTACAGGCCTGTCAGTCTGACCTTGGTGCTGGGGAAGATTATGGAACACATCGTCTTGAGTGTAATCACACAGCACACAGAGGACAACCACGTGATCAGGCTCAGTCAGCATGGGTTTATGAAAAGCAGGTCCAACTTAACTAACCTGATCTCCTGCTATAACAAGGTGACCCACTTAGGGGATGAGAAAAAGGCTGTGGATATTGTCTACCTAGCTTTAGTAAAGCCTTTGACACTGTTTCCCACAGCATTCTCCTGGAGAAACTGGCTGATCATGGTTTGGATGGGTGTACTATTCACTGGGTGAAAAAAAAAGGCTGGATGGCCAGGCCCAAAGAGTTGTGAATGGAGTTAAATCCAGTTGGTGGCCAGTCACAAGTGATGTTCCCCAGGGCTCAGTATTTGGCCCAGTTCTGTTTAATATCTTTATCAATAATCTCAACAAGGGGATTGAGTACACCCTCAGTCAGTTTGCAGATGACACCAAGTTGGGTGGGAATATTGATCTGCTTGAGGGTAGGAAGGTCCTACAGAGGTAATCTGGACAAGCTGGGTTGATGGGCTGAGGCCAACTGTATGAGGTTCAACAAAGCTAAGTGTTGGGTCCTGCAGCTGGGTCACAACAACCCCATGCAACGCTACAGGCTTGGGGAGGAGTGGCTGGAGAGCTGCCCGGCGGAAAGGGACCTGGGGGTGCTGGTTGACAACGGGCTGAACATGAGCCGGCATTGTGCCCAGGTGGCCAAGAAGGCCAACAGCGTCCTGGCCTGTATCAGAAATAGTGTGGCCAGCAGGACTTGGGGAGTTATCATCCCCCTGTACTTGGCACTGGTGAGGCAGCACCTCAAATACTGTGTTCAGTTTTGGGCCCCTCACTACGAGAAGAACGTTGAGTTGCTGGAGTGTGTCCAGAGAAGGGCAATGAAGCTGGTGAGGGATCTGGAGAACAAGGCCTATGAGGAGCAGCTGAGGTAACGGGTTGTTCAGTCTGGAGAAAAGAAGGCTGAGGGGAGACCTCATCGCTCTCTACAACTACCTGAAAGGGGGTTGTGGTGAGGTGGATGTTGGCCTCTTCTTCCAGGTAATAAGTGATGGGATGAGAGGAAATGGCCTCAAGTTGCCCCAAGGGAAGTTTAGATTGAATATTAGGAAAAATTTCCTCACCGAAAGGATTATCAAGCATTGGAACAGGCTGCCCATGGAAGTGGTTGAGTCACCATCCCTGAAGGTATTTAAAAGACATGTAGATGTGGTGCATAGGGATATGGCTTAGTGGTGGACTTGGCAGTGCTAGGTTAACAGTTGGACTCGATGATCTTAAAGGTCTTTTCCAACCTGATTGATTCTCTGATTCTATGATCACTCTGTGGTCTATTAATCTGGTACCAACAAATCTGTCCATGCCCTGATCTCTACCCCAACATTAATCTTTTCTAGTCTGCTTATAACCTCTGAGCCACTGGAAAAGGAGAGAATCTCCTTCATATTGAACACCCACCAGCATAACCCAACTGATGTAATAAACTTTTTTCCCCAACGAAAATGTTGTGAAATTGATGCTGGATTAATAACTGCTACCCAGTTCCCCGGGACTTGATGCCAGGGGTCAGTTTATTATGTGGTCAGCAGCTTGCAAAGCTGTAGTGGGAAAGTACTGAATTACAGTGAGATGAACTCCTTTAGCCTTTTAACAAGGTGACCTGTGTTGTTCAGTCAATATGCCTTTGAAGATTTTTATAAGGCATGATTTTTTTTAAGATCTCTCTTTTATGTGCTATACTGATCGGCCATGCTCTGACTGCGTTAAGCACTAGAAACAGGCTGGAACCGAAACCTGTATCACACATGTCCAAATAATAAGGGCAATTTCAAAATCTAACATCCTAGCTCTGCAGTTTGGGCCCACATCTGCAATATGTCCACATTGAAGGCTGTGACAGGCCCAGGATTAATTTTCCTGAGTGCTTCTCCCACAATTGCAGTCGAATGCTCCAAGTCGTGTCACACATGCTCAACCCTGTTGCTGCTGTCCCACTTTGCTTTCCATGTTCACCATCTGGGTCCATCCCTGGAGAGCTGCGCTTTCTGTAGCACCCTTCCCCCAGTTCAAAAAACTCTTGTCCACAGAAGCAGCAGAAGGCTTTTTTATACCACAGGGCATAGCTAGTGCCGTTTCTTGTTCCATTGAAGATTCATGAAGGCTGCTTTGCTCAAATCACTGATGCTTCACCCCACAAGCTGCGAGGAAAGGAAGTCTTGCCTTACTAGAGCCCCTAAGTCTCTGCTCAGCCATGTCAAAGCTCAAGCAAACTCCCTTGGCACCTCGCAGGCTTCTTCCTCGCATGCCCAGATGTGCCTCAACTCTCCTGGTGCTGTCATTCTTAAGTAGGATTTGCTCAAAAAACTCCCCACCAAACAGGTGAATAATTTATCCAATAACTGGTTAATATAAAATTCGTGTATATTTGCTTGACCAGAAACTGGGAACAGGTCTTTCACTGGCCCATCCATTAAGCATCCTAGACAATAAACCCCATGAGGTCCATCTGCCATGTACATCTACCACACATCTTATTCCTGTGGGTGAGGAGGTGCTGGAAGCATGGAGTCCAAGGCTTTCGACACAGACCCAGTGTATTTTCAAGGTGTGCTGGGCAATACTTCAGGCTAGCCCTTTTGAGACGCCTCATCTGAACTAGGAGTATTGGAAATAAAGAGCAGAGGCTATGGGGGTGCAGCTGGTCTCCCATCCTGTACCACAAAATGAACTGAACCCCCCGGCCCATGGTCATCAGCTCCAGTGCTCTTCTTTACTGCTGGTATTTCTCCTGCTACCATTACTGTTATTACTAATAATGATAACGACACCATCCACAAGGTGATGCTGAGGGGTTTCTCACAGGTGCTTGGGCATAAGGATTTTCCACTGCTAAAGAACGCATCTTGCTTTCATCATTCTTATAAATCCCATTGTGAATGCAGAGATATTTCCTTCTGTCTTTTGCATAATGTTTTACAGGCACAAAAAAACAAGTATGGGAATAGATCTCATCGAAGGAATGTGGTGCAGCAGATCTAATGTTTTGCTTTAATTAGCATCCTGATGTGATAGGGGCTTGGCGTGCGTATCGCCGTTTTGTAACACAGTGCGTCCTCGCTAGACTCCTTAAGGAACCTGGCAAACACGGCACTTCCCTCCATTGTCTGTTGTTTTTCTTGGAGGCTGAATATTTTCATTGAAATGTCACTTGCACACCTCGTCCATGCTTGGCTGCTCTTGGAGTGCGCTCGGGCATTGGGCTTTCAAAAAACAAAGGGAATTCAGCACTTAATCATGGCTTAGTGCTTTGCTTACTTATTTGCAAAACATACAGGTAAAAGGCAAAAACACAAGCCGCGCAGCTCCAGTAGTAATAAAAACTTCCACAGATTTTACCGCAGGTAGGTACCTGCCCGTTTGAGCTCCCTCCTGAGCCACTACAGGGTTATAAGATGCTTGTGTGCGCTGGGGG
>NW_010534263.1:7537-19987 GCF_000687285.1 Phaethon lepturus | reverse complement strand
ACTCCTGAGCCTGCAAACGTCTGGGCAGGGCTCTCCTCGCTGCGTGACTTGCACCTGGCAGGAAAAAGCCCCCATCATCTTGGCTTTTATGTGATGGAAATCACCTGAATAATTCAGCAGAGTTAAGATACCAAGCTGGAAAAACCCCAAGGTCAGGGTTTTAGGCTCAGTTTGGGATGAGTTTTTTTGCAAAGGTAGGGAGAAGCATTTCGGTGTTGGCTGAATCAGGCTGCTCACCCTAAAATCTTGTTTTCAGCAGAGAGGTCAAAGCCTTAAAAAGACCTCACGCAGGGCAAATACTCTGGTTTCCTTGGAGAATCAGAAACAGCAGCTGACAGGATTCAGGTAAAGCAACCCTCCTACTGAGAGGATCAGACCCACTCTTTAGGAGCACAGCCCTCTCAAAGAGGTGGGAAGACTGGCAGTAGGGTTTTCACCTTCTTTAACTAGATCCTGGTATTAATAGGAATTCTTCTGGATTTGGTGCTATTCTTGACTGTGAAAAAAAAAGTGCAGAGAAACTCAGAGGTGGGTGTTCAAGTTCGATCATTACTTACCTAGCTACATGCTTTCCAGGGCCTGCTCCTGTAACCTTTCCCCATTTGAACAGTCTCACTACCTTCAGGAGGAATTAGAGAAATAAGACTTCCAGCATGGAAGGTTAAAATGCAGCCTAGAAGACGTAGTTATTAGGAAATGCTCTGTATGCATAAGGACATTAAGCAATGGTCTTGATTCCCTGGGGAGCATGCAACTGGAGGTTCTTAAGAACAGGTTAGAAAAACATCTCCTAAGGCCGATCGGCTGGTACAGGCAGCATATCCTGCCCTTGGACAAGCAGATGAATTTCATATGCTTTGGAGGTACCTTTTAGACCTATTTTTAGCCTGTTTTCCAAAGGCAGTGAGGCAATGGTTCTCCATCCCAGTTTGCCAGCCCTCAGTAACTTCTGACCCATTGGGTGAACTTCAACCAACTTGACAGAAGAGTAGAGATATCAAAAATGTTAATTTCCTACATATTTTAAGCAAATATGGATGCATAAAGGAGAACAAGGAAATGAATGTCTTCGTTGATTTTTTAATGTGGCCCCATATCCAACAACAGCCCCAGCTCCCGCAGCTGTGACCAGCACAGGGTGCACACAAATCCACCGGGAACCAAACTTGCTGCTTCATGCTTTGATGCAGGGGAACAATATGGATGAAGTCAGAGTTGAGCTTTGGGAATCTGCTCTGACCTGCCCAGGCAGCACATTCAGAAACAGCGTTTGCAAATGGTCCCATAATACTCAGATGGAGAAGATGTGTTTATGTAAATCCATATTTACAGATGATTTTCCATCATGCAGAAAATGAATCATCAATATCCAAAGAGGCCAATTATGCCAGTGAAATATTAGTATCTGACAATACTAACCACAACAGGTTGTCAGGATATTTCCCTATACTGATGAGGTGAAGTGAGGCAAATAGCTTAGAAGGTACAGTAGAGCAATTCTTGCCAAGTAGCACCAATAGCAACCAAAAACCCTGTAACTGATCGCTAACAAAGTTTACTATCGTACCAAGACATATAAAGTTCAATAAAAGTTTGATTTCTGAAAGTATTTTATTTCCCCCTATCTTCTACAATATCCCCCAGGAAAATCTCACCCAGTATCCAGAAGGAACAAAACTTTCTGAGTATTTTAGTGTTTGCCTTTGTTGCCTGTGGAGGTCTTAACGGTACTATAGGAAATCCAAGTTTGGAAAGGAGCAGGTGTTTTCTTGGTTTGAAAGCACGTCATCCTAATGGAAACATGACAAAATCTAAACACTCTACAGTGCTTCTCTATAGTGCCTACAAAATTTTAGCAGAATCGTCATAGGAGAAGCCGGGATTATCCTACATCTGTATTCTGCTTTGCAGCTGCACCAGTAACTCCACCTCATACCAAAGCTGAGCAATACTGCTTGGAGCAAAAGACAACATGGAGCAGTCCATTGCCTTGCCAAACTTAGAGTCACTGGGTTGGAATATCCTGTATTTTGGGATAAAAAAAAAAAAAGAAAGAAAAAACGGCCCAGTCATTTCTAAGGAACAGGTTAATGCTTTGAGACAGCACATGAAATTCTGAGTTCTCAAATCTGGGGATCTCCAAGCTGGACTCTCGGTCTACCTTGCACTAGGAGGATTGTGACAGTTTGAACAGTTTTATGACGGCTTGTATACATTGTATGTAAAAACAAGGTGGTGAAACCAAAGCCAGAGATCAGTCTTCCCCATGAACGTGCCAGGAAACACACAGGACAGATTCACCAACAGCTACATAACCCTGGGAAGAGCTCCCAGAGGGACTGGCAGGAATAAATTGTCAAGCAGACATGGACTGCCACCTCTTCCTATCAACGCCAGCACAGACACTGCCACTTGTGCTTGCCCATATCTTTGACAGAAGAAATGAGGTGCAATATTTATCCTTTAAGTTGGCCTACTAGCAAGCATGGCTTTCAAGTAAAAGTAGATGTGCCAGAGGGCAAACACAGACAGAGAGGCTTGGTCTACCTCCAAAAGCCGCCTCCCGCAGAGGTGCTGTGAGATGTTCAGGGGCTGTAATGTGGATCTTCCACAACATTGCAAGGAGTGCTCTAAAGGCTGATAATGAAAAAACCGTCCATGCAACAAAAAAATCTCCCTTGGGAAACATTAGTTAGTGCCCACTTAGCAAGCAATGAGCCAGGGAGAAGGGCATGTGGATTTGAGATTTGCTGTGCCCATGGTACCGATCTTTAAGTGGCCCTAATTTTACCCTCCCCCCTTTTTTTTTAATCTAAATGCTGCTTCCTGAAAGCTGCTTGATCAGAACCCCTTCTACTTCATATCAAACCCCAGTTTTAAATGTAGCCAACTACTGTCTTATTTAGCAGAAATACTCAAAAATCAGAAAGTAAAAACCCACAAAGAATCTAATAATAAATAGGGCAGGGGTGTAAACAAACAGATACCTCATGCCACGCAATGCTTCAATTGTATCAACAAGTTGGTGTTACCCTGGAAACTAGAGATTATCCGTGCATGCCTTCTCCCAGACAGAAGCTGGGACAGGAGGCATGCAGAACCGATTTCAAGTCTTCTGGACTTTGTGGAGTTGCCACCCAACTATTGATGCCAATCGATCCCAATCCCAACTATTGATGAAAATTCAGAGGCAGTGCAGAGGTTGCATCATCATTAATGCAATGTCCACAGCAATGATGGTGAGTACCTGGCCATCTTGTCCTTTCCACCTTGGGATAACACGACCCTTTTCCAAGCAAGTGCAGAAAGGTTATTCCCCAGAAATACCCTGTACAGAGCAGAGGACAACATGGTCTTGTTTGATTCACAGCAGCAGGATGACCAACAGCAATAGCTTGGCACAACATCAAATGACTTTGATAAAGTTAAGCTTAAGCTAATGTGTTGTATCCCATAGCTGAGGCAGATTAAGAGCACACACACGCATGAGATTTGTCACACGGGCTTTCTGTGTGAGTGGGAGTTTGTTACAGTGCTGACCCTTGATTGCATTCAAGCATGTGCCCACACTCAAATAAAATGACCCTGTAGTTTTTGAGGATTTTTCCTCAAAAAGGAATTTTTCTTAATAGGAATGATAAAAAGCATCAATCCTGCTCCCTGACAGATTCAGTTCAATGCATTTGTACACAGGATGTCCTGGTCTACCCCGTAACACAAGCTGCAGCTCTTCGTCAGGGCTCGGAGTGCTCAGAGCTGCCACCCTGAACGCTGGGGACGGGTTCCTGGCTGCTGACCTGAGCCGAGCATCTCACCCCGGTGGGCCTCAGTAAACCTGTGTCCTTCTGGAACTGCTAGATGCTTGGCCCTTGGAAAATTAGTTGGCTGGGTTTACAAATACAGCTATAACAGAAAGGATAATTTCCTAGTAAGTGTTGAATTGTGAGCAAGTAGAAATTTATACTAATACATATTCAGCGTCACCTATGATTACATTTCAGATAACCCAACGATCTGGATGTAAGAAATTTAGAAAAGTGAGGGTTACAGTACATTAAACAAGCTAACAATAAGTAGGACTAATCTCAATTTGTTTTTTTCTGAAAAGATTAAACAAAAACGAGTATTTGTGAATCAAGTGGTCACGAAATTGGTACTTCCCACATCCCAACTGGTTTGTTGGAATCTGTACAACACTGATGTTCCCATGCAAGTCCTTTTGCAGCACTCTGGGCTGAAATGTGGGGCTACAAAAACAAACTAAAAATGTACAGGGCACTATTCTTCCCACACTGCCAGCAGACCAGCTCCTAATGACATCTCCATGCCTGGATGTTACCAACAGACAAGGGACTGGCATGGTCTCCTAGGGCTTCCAGTGGGGATTTAACCCCAGAGCTGCCTCTACCAGATGCTCCAGGCTTCCCTATGGCACATCTGGCTCTTTGCAGCTGTGCTTTATCCCTCTGCCCTGTCTGGCTGCTCTTGTTTGAGATGACCTCATCATTGAAAAAGAGAGAGACTAGAGATGGTAAGAGGACATTTTAACTTCAAATCATGTTTTTTAATTTATTTCAGAAAGGCGGGGGTGGGGAGGAGCAGTAAGAGCATCACTTCTCTCCTCCCTGCCAGCTGGATGTGATGGGAGGACCAGGCCAGCCACAGCATATTATGTCCCTGGTGCAATCTTGATCTTCTCAGGCTCAGCGGGAGAAAACAGGGAAGACGAGGGGCTCTGATGAGAGAGATGTGTCAAAGAATAGTATGAGCTACCACTACTGCTGAGACAAGGATGATGCTGTCTTGCAAATCCAGCACCCATGCACATGGCGGCATGTTGAGTCACATCTTGATCAATACAGACCAGGTATCTGTTGAGTCACGGAGAACTAAACTGTGGCAACTCCGTACGTACAGAGCCAGTTCCGATCCCCGCACCATCTCCTCTTCACTCGGGTTTGATTTGGGTGAGAATATTCACAAGACACCTTAGTTCCCAAATTCACAACAGCCCAGCCCATCAAGCCTGAAGATGCACTTTTAACCACCTGCCGAGGATTTTGCAGACTGCAGCACATAAGGCAAATATCTCTCACAAATCCCACCTGTGGCATCAAAGAACAACACTAGAGCAACTGGCAATTTTGACACAAAAACATCATTAGGTTCGGTACTTACAATTGCATGACCAGATATAAATGGTTCGGACTCTCATAGATGTCTTCCAGGGCAACTATGTTTTCATGCTTGATTCTGAAAAACCATAAGAAAATATAAGATGAAATACTGATTTTTATTTTTTTGCGTGGCTGCAAAACATAAAGCAATTTTTAGTTAGAGACTACTTGTCAGTGCATTATTCAACACCATAAAATATGACCTTGACCAAAGTAAACAGTTGTGAGTGCTTCGCAGCCCAGAATACTTTTATTAGTCACAGAAAATTCCTTCAGTCCTATCTGAAGGCAAAATATTTAAGGGTTAAGTATCTGGGGTATTAGAGGTTTACAGTTCCCGTGTCAGATGCATGGAGATGGTTGGCTGGAGGTTGAAGTCTCAGGACAGCAGCAAAGCAGGGTGTGAGGGGGTGACGGAGGTAGGGTGTGGGTTGGCAGGGACAAGGCGGATTTGCCCCTCGCAGAAGCTGACACAGGTAGGCAGCAGCCGTACGACAGCCCAAAGCTTCTTCCCACCAAATTTGTCCTGCTCCAATGTCACACCTGCTCTGGATGCCCGAATTTCCCTGCAGTATTATTAAGCACCGCGCGGATTTTGTGCAACGGCTCCCAGCATCTTCATGGGTCTTCTACACCCTCACCATTCCCACCAGTGATTCCCACTAAGCATCTTGCCAAAATGCTAACTTTAAAGAGAAAAATCATCTCCACAAGTATACATCTAATCAACTACTCGGAGCAAGGCCTCTCTGGGTTTGCTCCTTAAATGCTTACAAACAATTTCCAAAGGATACATTTAACTTGTGCAAACCCTAAAGACACTAGCAGTACAACTGCAAGGGCAGAATATTAATTACATCAATTGCAGACAGTTCTTTTAAGAGCAAGAGAAAGCTGGGAAACGCTAAGCAGAGACCACTCATTAAACAAAGATGGACACATTCAGAAAGAAAGTAAAAGTGCATTGTCAGCAAATGCAAATCTCTCTACATGTTTCAAGATTTAAGTAGTTTAAATAAGATGCTTAATCATGTGTCAGAACCTCATCCTCAACAGTCCCAAGTGCCCTAATGTCTGCGTGAACATGCTGAGAGCAGAAGGTCCCCCGTGCCCAGCATGATCTTTCCCGTAAGAACGCAGACTAATCCAATTTCCTCTGAATTCACTGGAAAGATTATGACTGACCTGAATTTATGCCCATAATCAGTCCTGAAAAACTGCATTCATATAAGGACCTTCACACACAGGAAATTTAACAACAATAAGTGAACTCAAATATAATGCACTACAGGATGTCAGGGCAACAAACACGAGTAGGCTCCTCATTCTACATAAATGTCTGGAAAATCCTATGATATTTTAGCCAAATTTCCAGGTAGACTGCATCATCAATTAAGTTCTTAATATTGACAACAGGAAACCAATACACCACCCACTTGGCTTTACACAGCACATGCTTGGAAACCTTTATTTTGCTGTGCAGGTCTAGTGCCTGTTCCCTTAAGGGTTCCAGTTAGGGCAAGAGCAGTTTTGCCTTGTTGAAGTTAGTTGAAGGATCCCAAATGACATTTCAAGCAAACAGTCACTTTTAATGGAATTTATTATATGTATTTATCCATTTTCCTCTATGCACATTCATGTGATCATTTCTGTACCTCATACCATCATGATGAAGGCAGTTTTAATACAAATAATCTACTATTGCATTATCTCTTTATAGCCTCCAACTTAGTCTGCCATACGGTTTTTACCATGCATGTAGTAATGCTTTGCATTTCTATTTTTGAAAACCCCAGAGGTTCTCCTAACCAACCCTCTGAGACAGCTGCCAGCAGCACCTAACTGTCACACACAGGGCTAACGGGTGGTTTACCCACAAAGACGAACAGCCGGGGAGGCAGAGGCCAGAAGAGCTCATCAGACAGGCAACGCCGCACGCGGAGGGTTGCTGCAAGACCCTCTCCCTTTTCTGATTTGCAAACCAAATGGGCACTGCACCGCCGCGCTCTCTGAAGGTGGATAAACTTGCTTGGTTCTAAAGAGGAGGGGGGAAAAAGGGTTTAGTCCTACCACTACGGCATCCTTGAGCTAATCTGCCTCTCTTTGAAATCAGATGCTGTATATGAGCGCATGGGATTCAGGGAGACAGGGAATATAAAATATAATGGGGAAAAAGGCAGCAGAAGAAGCTGACTCACCCCCAAAGTACAGAGGGAGCCACCAGCATAGGCATGAGGGTATTTGGAAGCAGATGTCCCTTTGGGAGGTGATGCCTGTGCACACCAGCCACTCCAAGCACTGATGGCCGCTGCACTCGAGGGGCTTGCTGAGATGGGAAGGAGGCATTTTTCTCCACTTTGCATCAGCCTCACCAAGACCAGCAGGGCCTTAGTCATAGCATTACACAGTGCTTAGTCTTCCCAGCAAAGTGCACATCGCGCGCCTGCAAGTCACACAGCTTGACTTGCACAGCGTTTCTCTACTCAGATGGACTCTCAAATGACCAGCTATTGAAAAGGAAAATGGAACTCAAGATTAAAAAAAAAAAAGATGCCGAACTACTTGTAATACACGCAACAAGGCAACGGTATTACACAAATAGTATCACAGAATCACTAAGGTTGGAAAGAACCTTCAAGATCATCAAGTCCAACTGTTAACCCAATGTCACCATGCCCCCTAAACCATCGCCCAAAAAGCCACAGCCACCCGTTTTTTGAACCCTCCCAGAGATGGCGACTCCGCCACCTCCCTGGGCAGCCCTGCTTCTTCACTCTCTCGGTGAAGAAATTTTTCCTAATATCCAATCTAAACCTCCCCTGGCACAACTTGAGACCATTTCCTCTCATCCCATCACTTATTACCTGGAAGAAGAGGCCAACACCCACCTCACCACAACCCCCTTTCAGGTAGTTGTAGAGAGCGATGAGGTCTCCCCTCAGCCTCCTCTTCTCCAGACTGAACAACCCCAGTTCCCTCAGTCGCTCCTCATCAGACTTGTGCTCCAGACCCCTCACCAGCTTTGTTGCCCTTCTCTGGACACGCTCCAGCACCTCAACGTCCTTCTTGTAGTGAGGGGCCCAACACTGAACACAGGATTCAAGGTGCGGCCTCACCAGTGCCGAGTACAGGGGCACGATGACTTCCCTACTCCTGCTGGCCACACTAGTGCTGATCCAGGCCAGGACGCTGTTGGCCTTCTTGGCCACCTGGGCACACTGCCGGCTCATGTTCAGCCGGCTGTCAACCAGCACCCCCAGGTCCCTTTCCGCCGGGCAGCTCTCCAGCCACTCCTCCCCAAGCCTGCAGCGTTGCATGGGGTTGTTGTGGCCAAAGTGCAGACCACACTGCAAAAAACATTGCAAACATTGCAAAACCTACGGTTTCTATCAAGTTGTGGGTTGAGCTGCTGAAGCTGGACCAGAGCAGCCGTGGGCTTCCCCACAGAGGTCACTGCAGCCCACAGCAGCCACCCGCTCCTCTGCCCTTCACCCACAGAAATTCCTGCACTCCTTCTTCATTTTAAAGCATGGGCAAGCAAACACCTACAGCCCAGATACACAATAATTAACCCTTCAAGTCTGGACACTGTTCATTACAATAACACCCTGGGATTTGGGAGATTGGGTGCGGTATTCTCACGGCATTTTGTCAACACCACAAAGGCCACTGGGGACTGGGACAAGTTTGCGAGATCGACCTGGCACTGCGAGATCGGCAGTGCCAGGCATGCAGGTAATGGCCAAACAGAGACTTCTGGCTTGCACGGATACTTGGGTACATCAAGAGCTGATGAAAGCCCTGTGCAGCAGCAGCTACTTGATGGTCACAGATCAGGAGAGATTTGGGAAGGGCTTAATTATTACCTCCTTTTCTGTCCCACTCTAGAAGCGCCGAGTGACTCTCAAAGGTTCAGAGGATTCATGCTGCTAAGGCTCCAGATGGCTCCCCACAGCCCCGCCGGTGATCTCACTTAGCAGAAATACTCACCAGACTATCTGATCTCCTCAAGACCTGCCAGGATTAATTTTTTTAAAAGGTGCTGCTCTCATTTTACAAAAGGGGAAGTGGCATTCAGAACAGCTGAAAGTGTTTCTGTAATCACATGAGAGGAGGGAGCAGAAGGGACCAAGAATCCAGATCCCCCGACCCCAGAGTATTACCTTAACCAACGGGCCTTATTATCCCAAACCCTTCTCCTTCCCACCTCTGTGAGAGGATCTTAACCTCACCGCCCTGCAGCCTTTTTCTTCCCTCTGTCTTTCCTCCCTGGCCTCCCCGTTTCCCAATGTGTGGCTCCCACGCTGCAGTAGATGAACCTGCCCTGAATTAACTCTGCACAAAGCAACACATCAATGTTGTTGTGGTATGTGACAGTGCAACATTATGGCTGTAGCAGGGGGGACGTGGACATGGACTGGGGTGACAGCAGTTCTCATTTGGAAACGGTTTCAAAAAAAATCAAAAAAAGCCCTGAAAGTGAACATCAAAACATGGGCTTGGTTAAAGCAAATTAGATCAGATTATGTAAATTGTTATGAACAAAGAAACATCCAGCTAAGGAAATCTCCCTTACCATCCTTTTAACCTCTCTTTCATCACACTTGCTGTTTTCCCGGATGCTCTTCCTCCTTCCTGGCAAACCCCAGGTCCTGCTCACATCTCCCACACCGTGGTGTGTGCCTGCAAATCCCCCCAGCTGTGACGAAGGGCAGTTGCCACCTCTGGCCACTGCTGCTTTGTTCATTTTCAGGAATATTCTGAGGCCATGTGACAGCAAGAAGATGTCTCGAAATAAAAACACCAATAAAGAGAGGCAAATTCACTCGGGGCTCTTCACCCTACAAGGCCCACGAGATGCTGCAATCCAGGGGACAAAAAAGATAAACCTAGAAGTGAGTGGAAATTTAAGTATACAATAAAACATGAAGAGTGATTCATCCTGGTAAGAGACTATGAAGAGAAAGGATGGATTCACCATTTTCAGGGCAGGACTGGCTTGGATGTCATGCCACAGGCAGACACAAGCCACAACGCTTGATGCAACCATGCAAAATTATCAAGTTTCCCCTCCAACCTCTGAGGTCTGTGATTCTGCCCATGTTCTGTTACAAAGACGTCAGCAACACGCATGGAGGCAATGTTGCACCTGAGCAATATTTTAACACACGAGCAAATTGCCAGCCAAGACTTAAAGAAACAAACCGAACTGGGCAACCAACGACTTCAGGTGACGTTTCTGAGCGTGGCAGCTGTGCAAACAAGGGCTGACGGGGGAGCGTGTGTTCTGCTGCAGAGCCCCAAGCACAGACTGGTCCCCTTTGCTTGCTGTGGAGTCGTTGCACAAGAGAATTGATAGGGGAATTGTCATTTTTCCCTGACTCCTACAGCATCCAGTGCTGCTGAAACACAGAAATGTCTGCCTCTGAAGGAGCTGAAACAAGACCTGACTTGACCAGGTCTGGCATTTGGCCCTGCATGACAGTTTCCATCATGCCAAACGGGGTATGCTGCGGTGTTGGTGTAGTGATCGGTATGTGGTGTGGCACTCCAGTGATGCTAAAATCCATTCTCACCATGGGCCAGAACAGAGCTGCCACATTGTACTCACTGCCACCAGAAGGGCATAAGTCCCATAGGATCACAACTAGCCCTAATGGATAAAACTCACTTCAACCTTTTGGAAAAAAAAAAAAAAAAAAAAAAAATCAATATATTCCATGGGCTTTGGCTGGAGATTGCTTTTAAGAAGCAAAGGATTAAAATATGGAAGTTGATGTACAATGAGGGAAACTAAATCCTATAATGACCAAGCTTCCTGTACATCTCTGTTGGCTCATGACTATCCCAGAGGCCAAAGAGCTGAAAGAAAACTGGTGGCATATTGCCACAGATCGTTAATTAGAGGGGTAGCACTCTGCATGGATAAAAAAAGAGGACCCAGATTTTGCTGTTGCTTTGGCTGCTGAGCTGCCAGGAGAGCATGTTAAATATCCCAGCTGCAAATGCATGCTATAAACTATGATCGAATCACTTATATTAACATCTATCATATTTAACACTGAAAACTAGGACCAGTTAGAAGAATACTGTGCAAAAACCTTGGGCAAACATGAGAGCCATTTAAGTAGGGCAGGTTCCCTCCGTAACAACTCTTTCTGAGTCAGAGTGTTACATTTGCAAGACATGACATTTAATGCTGCACCTCCATGAACAGCAAGTGTCATGGATAAAATGCCACAAGAAAGCACAAATAATTTTGTGGAAGCCAGAACTAACAAAACCTGAGTCTGTAAGGATTTGTAGCTTTGAGTAACCAAATGTCCTTGCAAATAAATGTTCTATTATTTCCACATATAGAGAGTTTTGCCACCAGCGTAGGGGTTACTGGGCTTGATGAATTCACTAGTTGGCCAAGGGAAGCATTTAAATCAGAGCTTCTGCTCTGGAGGACACTAGAAACTTACCTCTGCTCAGCTGTCTCATTCAGTTGAAATGAGTCAATAATTTCAACAGATATTAGGATAGTCTCACACATATTCACACCGAGTGATCATATCAGATTGCTTTCTGCATGAAAAAAACCTACCAAAAAATCTTCAGGATGGCTCGTAATGATGTGAGAACCCATGGGAACAAGCCAGCCTGCCCCCAAGGGGAAAGCACGACAAGTCTGCTAAGAGGGGAACAAGGTAAGTGAGATGGCAAGGGTTGGTACGGGGAAGGAAACTGATGGCTGTCCTGGAAATGTCTGGTTGACTGCAGCAGAGCTCTGCCCACCACTCTTGGTCTGGAAAAACCTTCAAATACTGATGCTGTCCATGGGACTTGCAGTGCCTTACCTTGATGTAAGGCCTCTTATAATTCAGACTTTTGAAAATCAACCAGGCATGTACGATGTGAGGTACCATATCTCTAACTCTACCCCTTCCCTTTCTTATCCCATAGCCCCCAAACATCCTCCAGGACGGGTATTTTACAGCTGGATATTCCCCATATATCTTCACTGATATTTGCATGTTTAGCAGGACACTTCTCTCATCATCCAGGTTTCCCTCCCACGTAGACATTCTGGTGTGAAAAGAAGAAATGTAAGCTCCAGTTCAAGCTTTTTTTTTTTTTGTCCCACAGTTTGCATTTATCAGGTCTTTCTCATGCATTGACTCTGGTATCTTGTATCTTGTAAAAGGTGACTTTATAGCAGACCTGTCCCCCTCCAACAGGGCACAAACTACCTTGTGGGATTTTATAGCTCAGATTGAAACCTTTTGTC
>NW_010534263.1:313-7487 GCF_000687285.1 Phaethon lepturus | reverse complement strand
TTTTATACCACCATTGCCTTGTCAGCAAACAGTCTACTGACATCACTGTACAATGACTCCAAGCAGCCAGGAGAGGTGACCCCAGGCAGTTCACAAGAAGTAAGCAGGAACTGCATAGGTTGGGGCTGCTTGCAATACAGTTTGCAGAGGGGAAAAAAAAAACGAAGTTGGTTGATTTTATTTTCTTTTGCACAAAAAAAGTGAAGTTCCAGGCTGGAAGATCGTAAACTTAAAAATGCTTATGCCAACATGGGGCTAGTACCCTTGTGTTAGTGTCATCCGAGGGTTCGACAGCCCATGGTAAATAAAAGGCTACCAGATTCGTATCACCAAGTCAACCAGCCTCCCCTGAAACAGACACCTTTGGAGACAGCTTTAGAAGAAAGGTGGAAGGTTTAATGGCACTGAGATTAATTTCTACTACTTCATATCCCACGCATTGTTCCTCTCCCTTGAAGCCAACCAGTACATGGTACTGCAGTGGTGACAGCTTCTGCGGCTACAGAAAGGGCTTTGGTCTCCACCATCTCAGATCAGCAGTCTCCCTCTCTCTCATTCACAAACACACATGCAAATAATGTGAAAGTTAGCGAAACCTCAGCTAAGGTTGTGAGATGTGAGGTTGTGTGCAGGGATGTGAACAAAACCAGGCAGATGTCAGTTGTTCTTAGCAAAGGTAGATCTACAGAGCTTACAAAGCCAAAACATCTGCTTTTTCTCTCTTACTGTATTTAGATTGCTGGTTTTTTTTGAAGTTCTATCCTTAATGTGCTTATTGCAAAGAGCTGCAGGGGGTTTACTGGATTCAGACTGAATATATTCCTTTGCATTAAAAATGAAAGAGAACTCATACTTATGAGCAGGAAGATAGAAATGGTGCTATGTCTCACGGCCAGACGGCATTTTTGATCTCCTCTGATCTCCTACCACTGACATACCTTTTGTTCCCACCCACGTTGCCCATCTCGCCTCGCTTGATCTAATGACTGGGCAAGGGAGAGCTAATTCCAGCTCAAAGCCAGATGGTTCAGTGCCCATATGTTGATTGTCTGGCCGGATTAGTTAAATCTTCGTGGCTTGGAAGGCCAAGAAGTTG
The DNA here is from genome assembly GCF_000687285.1 of Phaethon lepturus. Lineage (NCBI taxonomy): Eukaryota > Metazoa > Chordata > Aves > Phaethontiformes > Phaethontidae > Phaethon > Phaethon lepturus. The sequence goes on along the minus strand of NW_010534263.1, from coordinate 6,391 downwards.
AACTTTGGCATCACGTGTGATCTCCAAACCACAGACTGCTCACAACACATGAAGGAAATTAGTGTCTTTACTAATATCTTTAAGGTCTCTATGCTTCTGACAAGTTAACTGGAGTGGGTAGGACACATCACCATACAGTCCTGCCTGCTTTGGAAAATCAGCTAGAAGAGAAAGACCCTGGATGCCTAGAAGATAGGACACAAAGGCAGACATGGAGGGATGAATCACTTATACACCTTCCCTCAGCTGTGACTGAAGAGGAGACTGTGATAAAAAGCCCAAGTGATAAGAGTAAGTGGCAAGTGGCTCAGAGCAGGTGTTCAAAGGAAGCAGGGGCAGCCAAAATTCGGGAGACACATGCCCACCAAAAGAACCGCTTCTATTAGCCTTAGAAAGTAGTCATGATTTTAAAAGTAACATATTTTTGCCAGTTTAGTTACTTCAGGATTTAACACTTCAATTTGGCATGTAATTTTCTATATACAAAGAAATGAGCTGGGACAGGATTTGTGCTCAGCCGGTGTCCTAGCAGGATGCTGAGTGATTCCACTATCAACACAGCTGCCTCCTCTGGGGCTTACATGGGGTATAACCCACTGCGAAGAGGAGAAAGGACGGGGAGGTGTCAGGAGACCTTGTCTCATGCTTTTACACCTTTGACCTCTCTTCACTTCATCTTTTAGATCCTACCCATCACCTCTGTGATTTCCTGATACTCAAAGGTGATCCTCACATCCGGATCACAGCAGAGCTCAGACAAAGGCTGAACGTCTCTGGCACAGGTGCATGAGTTTTCGCTAGACACTGTTGGAGCTTTATAATCCCACACAAATGTAACAAATGCATATAGGCACTTTGAGAATAAAAACAAGGGATTCCTAGACTGCACACCCAGAGTTAGGTGCCAACCTTGTGTCCACTTGTCTCAAGAATTTTCATGGAAAAGCTGCTCAGTAGCCTTTAAAAAGAAAGAAATTCAGGTTCTGGGTCTTCTGTTACAGTAACTCACAGCTCCAGCAGGAAGACTAGGACCAAATAACCTTCTGAAATGCTTGGATTCCTACAGTAGGACCTGCAGCCCACTTAAGGCAACAGGAATATCCCTGTGTCAGTGCCATCCCTGATTTCAGGAGCATCCCTGATTTCCACGAGGAGCAGACCCAGCCATCAGAACGACAGTTTCCAAGCAGTGGATCCCAATTGGCAGTGTTCAAAAAGGCTTGCAAAGCTTGAGCAAAAGCCTCCAGACTGTTTAATTTGAAACACATAAAAACAAATATTAATGATGAATTAATCATTAAAGGTGAAAAAGATAAAAGTAGTGGTTGCAAGGATCTATCTCAGCCAAAAACAGTGAACCATCTTTTAGTCGTTGGCAGCAGCCCTGTTTTTCCAACGTGGAGGAGTGTGGATTTACATGTGCAGCCAGTAATTATAACTGATTCCAACCCCTTGCCGAAGAGACATGAGGAGCTATGTGCAATTAAAGGTGGTGGGCAGCTCCTGAGCCGAGGGGTTTCATGCAATGACAGATGAACATAAAAGGAGGCTCTATTTGCAAAACTCTTGCCCAACAGTGCTTTAGAGGAAGACTGACACTCTTGGAAGGGTGATCTGGCTGCAGGCAGAGCAACTATCCCTGTACCTTGCCTCAAAAAATGAGAAGCTCTTACTAGTTCACAGTGAATGAAGAGCTGAATAACTTGTACAATGTTCTTTTTGTAGCCTCCTGGTTCTCAGATGACTGCAGTATGTACACATACATTCAGTTATATCTGAAACCTGGCAGCAGATACTACACTTCTGAAAAGAAAGCTCTGCCACCCGTGAAACTTCCGTTTGACACAGACACAGGGATGTTGCTGTCTACTATTATCTCCTTCATTGGTTTGCATACATACTAACGAAGGGCGAATGTTATACCACCCATGCACCTGTATAGATAAGTTACACAAAACCATGGATAACTGGCTATTTGGACAAGCATGGGATCAAAAGATGTAACAAAAGTAGGTATTTAATTCCACTATATGGGAAATGTAGCTATCGCCATCACCCAGGAGATGTGGCAAAGCTGGCACTCCCAGCTGTGGCACGTACAGGATCTTCAGCTGTTGGGTTACCCTAAAAGCTGGTGCACATGGGTGAGGTGGAGCCATACTGCAGATGATAAGGACAAGCAACAGTACAAAGGCGGAGATCGTTTACGTACTCGGAGAACAACGATGTAACCAAAAGGACACTTCGGCTCACAGCACAAAGCAGGGCTATGCTCTATAGTCATATCCAAAGAGGTTTACACCTCAAAGCTGTGTTTTCACCACAAGAGAAGCGGAAAAGCAAATGGGCAACCAAGCACAAATGACATCCTGAGCATAAACTTTTTCCTCCAAGTGAAGTTGATGAGTCCTTTGCATGCTCAGCTCTGCAAACTGGGCTACCATGTATTGTTGCTGGGCAGCCTAGAAAACCACAAACCCTGATTGAGCCCCATCAGCTTGAGTGTGCGCATGATAATTAAAGTCCATTACAGTTCCTCAGTGTCATGCTAGAGGCCAACAGTGTCAGATTTGCCCAGCTGCAGTTGTCTCCTACAGTGAGGAACAGCAAATGCTCTCCAAAAGTGGTGGGAGATCCTAAGGGCGCAGGAGGTACAATAATAATCAGTTTGCTTCTCCTAGCATGTGTGGTTTTGAGACTTTTGGAGCCATCAGCACGGGAAAGACATAGACCTGTTGGAGTGGGGCCAGAGGAGGTTACAAAACTGATCCGAGGGCTGGAACAGCTCTGCTGCGAGGACAGGCTAGAGAGTTGGCGGGGCGGGGGGTTCAGCCTGGAGCAGAGAAGGCTCCGGGGAGACCTTATTGCAGCTGCCAGGACTTAAAGTTGCTTATGAGAAAGATGAGGACAGACTTTTTAGCAAGGCCTGTTGCCATAGGACAAGGGGTGATGGTTTTAAACTGAAAGAGGGCAGATTTCGACTAGACAGAAAGAAGAAATTTTTCAGTGAGGGTGGTGAAACCCTGGCCCAGGTTGCCCAGAGAGGTGGTAGATGCCCCATCCCTGGAAACATCCCAGGTCAGGTTGGACAGGGCTCTGAGCAACCTGCTCTAGCTGCAGATGTCCCTGCTTATGGCAGGGGGTTGGACTAGATGGCCTTTAAAGGTCCCTTCCAACCCAAACTATTCTGTGATTCTATGATTCACCAAGTCTTGACGTATTTGCGTCATTATGGCCACTGTGCATCAGCCGTGCTGGCCTGCACCCTTCCCACCTGGCTGGCCCCAGGGCCATGTGCCCAGGGAACAGTGAAGTCAACAGACCAGGATGCTGGAGCACAGCTCTCTTGGGGCTCCTGGGCAATCCTTAGTTGGCATCTTGGCAGCAGTCTGACTCAAACACTCAGGGCTGAGCCGCATGACAAATGCATCAGCAGCAACCTGCCAGAAAACTCCCTCCTTCCCATCAAGTTACTGGGAAGCCAATTTATGTTATTTATTGAGAAAGACAGAAGGATATGTAAGAGGCTAGGCAGGTTTCCACATTTCATCATCACTGTTATTAGGACACTCCTACACAGAAGACTGCTCCCCCAGTTGCCTGTGGGAAGTGCCAATAGCCTTCGGGTGAGTCATATACACCCTATACCATAAGATAGTAAGTGGGAAAGCTCTGCACAGTGGGGGATTAATCTTGGAGGACGACCACACCACTCTGTGTTCAGTATGAGTTACTGTCCCCAATTACAGCATAGAGAAAGCGAAATTGAAAGGCAGATTCACTTCTCCTGACACCTGTGTGAAAGTAGTGGGACTACTGAATGTCCTGGACCTACTCCTCTGCACAGCTGGTAATGGCAGAGGAAAATATGGTTTCAATCCTCTGTAACTGAACCCACCATTTTAAAATTTAAGTAAAGGCTACTGATGTTCAAGCTTCTTTTATTTTGAGTCTTCTCAGATACTGGAGACAAAAACACGTCTCCTACTTCCACTGCTACTGGGCTTCCTTTGCATATGGTCTTCAGGAAAGAAGCAGAGGGACGGAAGAGAAAGAAAACTCCCAGTAATGGGCAGAATTAATTGTGGCATAATTCAACTGGGCCAAATCTTGAAGTCTTTATTCAGACAAGACTGCTGGGAGTCTCAGTTGGCTGGACTCAAATCTTGGCAGCATCACTGCAGAGTCCAAAGTAGACCTGAACTTGACACACCAAGTGGCAGAAAAGTCATTTAACCAGAACAATATAATTAGCAGAAATCCTTGCTAATAAGGATGCATTTGGCTTGTGTATAACAGTTAATTGGTTTTAAACCAGGTGAGAATAGGTGTGAGAAAGTTAATTTTCCCAGTTTTACAAAGGATATGATAAAGGGGGTCTAATTAAAAATTAAATAGTGTTGAACTTCATTTATTCTTGCTACTTGTATTACTGTAGTGTACCGGGACCCTATGTATAGGTTTCTATTTTTAGGAGAGAGAAACCTGGATTCACAAATGTCCCCAAAGTGCCTTTGAGGAGGTAACAGAGAAGTTTAAACCAGAAGCCAGGCCTATACTTGCAGTCACCTGCCCAGTAAAGAGCACTTTAAATTGCAGTTCCTTCTTTTCCCGTGGCATGGAAGTAAAATTTTTAAAAACACCCACTTAGTAGTCAAGGACCAAACTTCTAAAGATTATCAGGTACCTTATGATTCAAGTAACTTCCTACAGTAACTAAGAATCAAAGCACTTTCAAACATCCTCCTGGGTATCTTTGGATAGCTAAATATCTTAAAAAGATATCTCCAAGTGATTTCCAAAGGTGGTATAGGCACTAAAGAGCTGAAAGTCTGGAATCTTTCCATAGTTTAAACCCCTAATATCCACTGCAGATGGAATTTTTGTTTTTTAAATATGTCACTGCGGCTCTGTCCTGCTCCAGAGCATGGAGGTTAACAGTGCCAATGCTTCAGACAGTAACAAGCAGAATATTAATGTCATAAGCAGTAATTAATGCTAAGGAAGCAAATCCTTCATATAAAATAAATGCATGTCTAACTGTAGGATCAGTAGAGCTAAAGAGCAATATTGCACTGACATGTGGGTTATTTTTCCATTATTCTAGGTTTTACCACTGCCCATTGACTTTTTGCATGTCATGATGAAGCGGAACCAGCCCACTGATTGTTACCCGCTGTTGGTTATGCAGGTTGGCAGCGACGAGGTTGTGCAAATAAGTCTAAAAGCGATTAAAAGGGACTTTGGAGCGCTGAGGCGACGGGTTGATGGATTATGAGCACAGGTAGTGTTTTCACCAATCCCTTCAGTGGCAGGGGGGAACACTGAAAGGAACAGGAAAGCACACTTGGTCAACACATGGCTCAGGGACTGGTGCCATCGGCAGAATTTGGGGATGTTTGACCATGGGGTGGTTCACACTGCACCGGGCCTGCTGGCAGCAGATGGAGTGCAACTGTCTCCAAGGGGCAAAAGGATTCTTGCTTACGAGCTGGCAGGGCTTATCGAGAGGGCTTTAAACTGGATTTGAAGGGGAAGGGGATAAAACCAGGCTCACTAGAGATGAGCCTAGGGGTGACATGCCGGACTTGGGTGTGAAATCGATAGTCCAGCTCAAGTGCATCTACACCAATGCACGCAGCATGGGCACCAAACAGGAGGAGCCGGAAGCTACTGTGCAGCAGGACAGCTATGATGTAGTTGCCATCACAGAAATATGGCGGGATGCTTCTCATGACTGGAGTGCTGCAATGGATGGCTATAAGCTCTTCCAAGGGATAGGCAGGGAACAAGAGGTGGTGGGGTGGCTCTGTGTGTTAGGGAGTGTTTTGATTGCATAGAAATCAATGATTGTGAAGACCAAGCAGGCTGCTTAAGAGTAAGGATGAGGGGGAAGGCCAATGAGGCAGATATCTTGCTGGGAGTCTGTTACAGACCACCCCACCAAGACGATCATGCAGATGAAATACCCTATAAGCAGCAGGGAGACGTCTCACAATCACTAGCCCTTGTTCTCGTGGGGGACTTCAACTTGCCAGATGTCTGCCGGAAATACAGCAGAGAGGAAACAATCTGTGA
>NW_010534263.1:0-213 GCF_000687285.1 Phaethon lepturus | reverse complement strand
AGAGGTGGGAGGTGTGGTGGTAAGAGCCCATCTTGGGCTTAGCGGCCATGAAGTGATAGAATTCTTGATTCTCCAGGAAGTAAGGAGGGGGGTCAGCAACACTGCTACCATGGACTTCGGGAGGGCAGACTTGGGCCACTGGTTGAGAGAGTCCCTTGGGACACAGTCCTGAAGGGAAAAAGGGTCCAGGAACACTGGACATTCTTCAAGAAG
>NW_010534262.1:0-914 GCF_000687285.1 Phaethon lepturus | reverse complement strand
GAGGTACTTCATGCTTTCTTTGCCTCAGTCTCTAATAGCCAGACTAGGTATCAGCAGGGTATTCAGCCCCCTGAGCTGAAAAACAAGGATAGAGAGCACAGAGGTACTTCATGCTTTCTTTGCCTCAGTCTCTAATAGCCAGACTAGGTATCAGCAGGGTATTCAGCCCCCTGAGCTGAAAAACAAGGATAGAGAGCACAATAACCCCCCCACAATCCAGGAGGAAGCAGTTAAGGACCTGTTAAGCCACCTGGACACCCACAAGTCTGTGGGGCCTGATGGGCTTAATCCCAGAGTGCTGAAGGGAAATGCAAATGTTACAGTGGGATCCCTTTTGATCATCTACCGAAGGTCTTGGGAGTCCGGGGAGGTCCCTGCTGACTGGAAGCTAGCCGATGTTATTCCAGTTTACAAGAAGGGTGTAAGGGAAAACCCAGGGAACTACAGACCTGTTAGTCTAATCTCAGTTCCTGGAAAATTTTTGGAGAAAATCATACTGGGTGCTATTGAAATACATTTAAAGAACAATTATCAGGCACAGTCAACATGGACTCATAAAGGGAAAGTCCTATTTAACTAATTTGATATCCTTCAGGTTACCTGCTTGGTGGATGAAGGGAAGGTGGTGGATGTAGTTTTTCTGGAATTTAGTAAAGCTTTTGATGTTGTCGCTCCCAGCATACTTCTGGACAAGTTACCCAAATGTGAGATGATCAGGTTGAAACCTGGCTGGACCACCAGGCCCAGAAAGTTGTGGTGAACGGCGTTAAATCCAGCTGGTCACAAGCGGTGTTCCCCAGGGCTCAGTTCTGAGGCCGGTATTTTTCAATATCTTTATTGATGATCTGGTGAGGGGATCGAGTGCTCCCTTCAGTAAATTTGCAGATTACACCAAATTGGGCAGGAGTGTTGAT
>NW_010534261.1:0-9957 GCF_000687285.1 Phaethon lepturus | reverse complement strand
ATGTCACCCCCGGGGTGCTGCCACCGCCCCATGTCACTGCCCGCACCAAATACGTGCACAGGGAGCAATTATACTCTTTCTTTTCTTTCATGCTGTGGACATTTGTGCACAAGACACCCCCACCGCACAACCTGACCGTCTACTTTGGCTCTGCGTACGTGGCCATCACCCGGCCCTTCGCGGAGTTTGTGCTGCAGGACCAGCGCGCCATCGATCTGCTGGCGTGGTCCGAGGACACCTACAGCCCCGACGAGCACTTCTGGGTGACGCTCAACAGGATCCCGGGTGAGTACACCTTCACTTCTGTTTTCTGTAGATACACACATTCACACACAGTTGCACCCATGCGCACACAGATCCATATATCTGAGGCTGATTTTGACAAAGCCTAGATGAAAAATTTAATCAGATCATAACTGATATAAAAGGCTGATCTATGAAATAAGCTTACTTGCCCTTTTTGACCGTTGAGAGGGAGTTGACTGTTCCGTGTGGGATGTGCATTATTTTTCTGCATCTGAGCCAGAAGAAGCCCAGGAGATCCAAGTTCAAATTGAAATCCTTGGACATTTCATCTGATTTAAGCCTTTCACCTGTAAAAATTGAGATGAAGAAAAGAGAAAGGATAAAGATTAAACTATGTAAGCTATGTAAGCATTGCAGTGAAGGTGTTTTCTACAAGATGTTCATTTTGCTGGGGGGAATTTTATTTTTTCACAAATGGAAGTGAATTTCTCTCTCTCTGTCTATTACTCCAGAGCCAGAAAATCTGAGTTCAGGCTAAAATCTGCTTCTAGTCTTCACATGCTTTCCTGTGGGCACACACACATGCACAAACACCAGCTCTCCTGTAACACATACAAAAAACCCATGTACTCATAACTACTGCCTAAACTCCATTGTACAAGGTCAGGGATTTTTTCAGAGAAACAAAATCAGAGTGAGTATTTTCATCTTTACCTTATGTATTTAAGACTAGTTTTACCTTGTTCATACAACGGGGAAAGGGTCAGAAGATGCACAGGACCTCTCCCCCATGCATACAGCTTTTAGAAGCAGTTGATACAACTTCACTGCTCCTGACTCCCTAGAGCTTCACAGCAGCCCAAAGCAGGGACGTGAGGAATAGAAGCAAGGATAAATGTATTTTCCTGTCTTTTTTTCTTTCTACCCTCTCCCTGCTGTAACTTGTGGGAAATGAAAACAGGGAGCAGTAACAGAGAGGCAGAGCACGTCTACTTTAACCTAAGCATCAGACTGTGGGTCCATTTTGCAAGTCCAGTCTGCTTTGTAATTATCACATAACTCTATGAGAACAGTGCTCGCTCTTCTGATAGCTGTATTTTACAACTGGCATGCACAAGATGCACAAATCATTACTGATCGAGATATTTATGGTACAATCATCAGCATATATTATTTGAAGCTAGCTGACTTTTCCAAGAAGCTAGTTGCTCTGACCTTATTACAGTCCATTTCCTCAGAAGCCATAAACCTCAGCCCAGATATGTTCTCCACAATCAGGAAGCCTCAGGTGGTTGCCATTTGTCGTGCTGCACTGTGCGGCTTACACAGGCTTTGTATTTCATTGTTTATTTCCATGTTCATCACCATAGGCTTTCCAGTGTTGCACATTGTTAACTTTTTTGGTGCTTGTTCTCCTTGCATCCGAAATACGCAACATTTCCACAGCAGATACATTTCCTTCCTCTTCCTTGTTTTCCCTGCCATCACTTCAGGGTGCCTGGCCAAAAGTGGCCACGCAGCTCTGACAGATGTACTCAGGTGCTGCTGCTGTCCAGGATTTTGAATCCAAACTTGTAAGCGCAGTACAGGGTGTCAGACACTCACCTGAAGTCAGATCCAGAGCTCTGAGCAGCTCTGGAGTGAGAAGTCTTCCCTCTCAGTGCATGGGGTGTTAGCCTGGGACTCCATTCCCAGCTCTAACAAAAACCTCTTGTCCAAGTTTGACCAAGCCACTTCCTTTTAGCTTTTCAAGTATATCAAAGGGTGTCAGGTGGCGGTCCAGCTGTTAGTACAAATAGCTGGAGGCCTCCAGGCAAGCAGAGAGATCATTTAAGGACCAGTTTGGATTGACAGCATATCATGAGAGAATTAATCAAACAGATATTTGTAGTTTCAGACAGCCATGATAATCTCACTTCAGATAAAAGATAAAAAAAGACTGTTTGGTCCCCAAATCTTAAAATAGCTTGCTCATTACCCAGAGTCATGCAATGAAGACCAAGAGGTTTTTTTAGCCCCCTAAAGGCTAAAGACTTTCAAATCTCATTCAGTTGGTTTTCAAATAAGTCTTAACTTATCTAACCTTTATCTCAGGCCACTTATCTCCCACATGACTCCTGTGTGACAGAAAATTCTTGAAAGTCACTTTTCAGATAAGGAAGAGAAGCATGGGGAAATCAAGGGAAAGTATTTACAAAGTATGTAGACCTGAAATGACTAGCCCTAAATCACTTCCCCCAGGTCTCACAAGAAGCATGCACCACCACACTGCAGGTCAGCGGCCACGTCCCAGGCCAGCAGTGTAACCACTGGGCCACCTTTCCCTGCTCTTCAGGAAAAAGGGGAAGAAAGAGCAAGAAAGTAGGTTCTTGTCACCATGGGAGAGATGTGCACCCACAGTCCTGTCACCACCAGAGTCCTTCTGGGTAACTTTACTGAATGCTCTTCCAAGCCAAAGTCTTGCCCCCACTTCCATGCAATATGGTCACAGCACATGCACGACTTGGGATACCAGCAGTCTCAGGTGATTATCCCTCAGGGTACACACTGGTATGCACATTGACAAACACATAGGCTGGTCCACTAGTAACTTGCACATTGTTTAAGTGGGAAAATAAAGGTTAGGAGAAGTAATAGCAGCACTCTCATTCAGAGACACCAACACGCTTTTACAAGGGGGATCAGCGCAGTTATTTCCCATTCACAGAAGCAGGCAGAAAGGGGTGAAATGGTATTCCCAGTGTCTTAAACCAGACGATGGGCAAAGCCAGCACTGGAGCACTGGCACCTGACTCCCAGTCTAATGCACTAGATTAAACTGCTTTTTCAGAATTGGCTCACCCGCAGAATAACAGAGCATGGCTAAACTGTCACTTCTGCACCAGCCCCGTTTCTTTACTAAGGCTGAGGGTGCACAAGATGGCTGAGCGCTGAAAACTCATTGTTGCCAAAACAGGAAATTTTCTCCTGCTCATCCCTTCCCACTCCCTTATGCTCACCAGCCCTGTGCCGTGAGCTTTGACAGTTCAACTCACTCGATCTGAAGAAAAACAATCTCCTCCTTTTTTGAGTCTGTGAATTGAATTGACTTGGTGAAGAATCTGACCATCACTGAAGTCAGCACAAATTAAAGCTGGGGGTGAACATGCAGATGTGAGCAAAAAAGAGAGGAAAATGGGAAGGAGAGGAGGAACAGGAGCTAAACCTTCCCCTTTCAGTGACAGTGAGCCACGAGCCTGGCTCAAGCCACCTTCTACAACTCCACCTGCCTACAGGCATTTTTTTAGCATCTGAGTTAGGGAGGGTAATATTTAATATTATTAATTAGATATAATAGTAGTTAGAAATATATACTTAGAAATATTTAAAGGCATTGCACGTGTTTTATCAATATCAACAGTTTCTGTACCATTTTCATCCCAATGCAGATGAGGTGTATTTGGGGAATGCAACACTGCTAGTTGAACATATTTTTGTTATTGCATTTAAGATTTATTTCTAGGAAATGAGGATAAGGAGATACAAACGTAAACTTCAAAGTCCCATGGGTTATATCACTCTTGAAAACTTTGCCTGTTTAAAACTCACATGCTCAGGTCTGTGCTAAAGCTTTTACCTCTAGGAAGTTCTCCCACAGTGATCCCAATGAAACAAGATGTAGCTTTGTCTGCTCACATCACTGTGACTGAACACACTTGTGCGTATGCAAAGTAAATCTCTTTCCTAGTCTCCTGCATCTGCTCTCCAAGTTTCTTGTTCAGGTTTCATTTTAGGGAATTTCTCCCAAATTCAGGCATGCCAAGAATGTCCTATTTTATCCAGACCCTTTCTGGAGTCCCTCTTGGGACTTGGCAAGTTGGCAAGCTTCTTGGGAAGTTGACCTCTGTTCTCCCTGCCCTGTTACAAAGAGACCAGAACTGTTACTTGCAGCCTGGGAAACATACCCGAGGTGTTGTCTCTTACTTGCTTTACCAGAGTACGTGCAACGGCTGCTGCTGTTGTGGTGGGGACAGCAGTGTTTTAATAGTCGCCATCTTTAGCTTCAAACCTTAACCAACACACATGGAGATGCCATACCACTGACAAAGCAAATGAGGTCTTGGCTATTTAGTCACAAAGTGATGGTGGCAGAGCATCCTCTTCTGCACAGAGCCTCTGACTAAAGCCAGCCCTGAGGTGCCCTTCACTCTTCACTAGCGGATATGAAGGACCTCTCCGTTCCTAGGGGCAGGAGTTGCTACATCTGGGGCCATGGCTACAGCTGGATTTAAAAGTGAACTGCAGTCAAGACTCAAGAAGCTGGATGCAAAGCAGAGAACTTTGAGAACAACTCTTCTGGGATCACACTGGACGGGCACAGTGGGGTGTTCCATTGCGATATCCAAGCTGGCCAAACACTACAAGCAGTCCAGGCATAACAAGAAACCCAGCTGTGACCAGGAGAAACTGAGTTTTGCACCTGCACTCTGATGCTTTTGGGGAAGGATTATTCCTAGCAGGGTGCTGCTCCCTGAGGGTTCACGGCGTGGCTACAAAGAAATTGCATCAGCACAACTGAGGGGCCTGTGCAGAGCCATGAACGAGAGGAGCAAGAACTTCAGGAATATGCTTCATGTGGCATTGTCACTGAGGGAAACGGGTGAGGAATTGCTGCCACGCCACTAGCCGGTATGCCTCCAAAAGGCACTGCGTTGCTGCACAGACAGAGCACAGCGTTCTGGATGCAGGCTTTGCACAGACACGTTTGCTTTGCTGTTTGTGGTTACACAATTTATGTTTTACTTGGGAACAGAAGCACGCTTCTGAAGTGCTTTCCATCCAGCTGTTCCCCTCCTATGGCACGCTAGTTTTATCCAGATAACCATCTTAATGTGCAAGGGCTGGATTCCTTCTCTGGTGGAACCAAACCAGAAGATGTGCCTTAGCAGCACATCTAGTGCACTGCAGCAGCTAAGGGGGACACAGGGATCCCAATCGGGGAACAGCCTGGACCACTGCCAAGCGCAGTGCTGGTCCTACGGTGCACACCAGCAAGTATGTGCCAGTAAAAGACTCCGAAATGTCGAGGGCTCATGTTGCGTAAGTAGCTAGGTGACGCCTGCTTTTTCACAGTTGCTGTCTCCTATCATCATGCCATTTTGGTTGGTCCTTCCTTAGCTCTACGTTGCTCCTGCCTGAATATTCTTTCCTTGTGTTCCGTGACTTGTCATTTCCCCCCGTGCTGAACCTCATCTGTTTTTCAACATTGACCTTTCCTATTGCTTTCCTTCCCTGACAGTAAATCAAGAGATTGCAGGTTCTGGCACTCATCCAGGATCCTTTTTCCTGGATATCACAAAAAAACCCTGCATGAGAACATTCACGTCCAGACACAGCTTTTTCCACCTCACCCCAAGTCCAGCATCAATAACCTCATCCCAGTACCCATTGTCTCCAACTCAGATGCACATAGGGCAGGGAAGTGTGGGGACACATTAGGCTACTGGGGGATCGCTTGTCTTGGGCATCGGTCTCAGTTTTGCAGAGATGCAATGAGTACTGCCAGTCCCAATGTAAGAGCTGTTAAATCCTTAGCAATGCCCTCAGGCTATGAGCTGCAAGAGAAAGACTGCATGTAGCAACTGTCTGTTACAGAAAGCACCCACTCATTCCCTACCCTGTACGAGTGCCCAGTTATGTTCTGGCAACTGAGCAAGGCTGCAGGCGCATCCCGCCATGCTAGAGCAGCCCTTCCGAGCTTCCATGCGAAGGCCCTAACATGTGGTTCCGTTCTCTCCCCTAAAATGCTGGCGATGTAGCAGTGGTGCCATGCTCCGCAATTCTTTGTTTCCTGTCACTGCAGAGAGCGACAGCAACTAGTTTGGGGTAGTTTGTATTTACACGGAGTGCAAGGTGGTTAGCAGCCGTGCTGGCCATTAGCCACAGTAATGGACCTCTCTTCCCCGCTCTTATTTGGGCTGGCACAAAATTGACCCAGCCACCCACGGAGAGTATGGTCTCACCTTTGGGGTGTGCCTTGGTCATGCACATCCCTCCACAGAGATCGTGAGGGGCGCTTGGCGGTCACTTGGTGTAAAGGAAGCTGCGGGTTTGCAGGGAAAGTGCCAGGGCAGAACCACTTTTCGTCTTGGTTTCTGCAAGAAGCCTGCAGAATGGGGACCAGCTGTGGGTCATGTGTCCCACGGGACAGGGGGAGGAGTACCATGTCACTTTTGCTCTTGTGCCAGCCCAAAAGGGACATTAGGTACATAGCATGCTGTCACTGCCGACTGCAAAACCAGACAGACTTTGCATCTGCGTGAACACGAGGTAGTTGATTACTAGGGGGTAGCCCACAGTGTCCTGTGCAAGCCCACAAACCCAGACCACTCTCCGATCTCGGTGGGCAGATCACAGAACCACAGGGCCTCCAGCAGCTTCCCATCAAGCACAGGCATCTAGGCACATCAGTAACCTCAACCCGGTTTCTTCCAGTGAGGTTTTTTCTCCCGTTGCTGCTAATTTGACACAGAAATTGGGAATCCATGGAAGATGACGTTGCATTCTAGCTTGTTCTTGCTTTTCCAAAGATTCACCCAGCTGTGTGCCTACCACAGTTTTAAGCGATTTTGACACAGTTGAATACTGTGTCTGTCTAAGTGCAAAGAATCACTCACCTCAACTCTATCCAAGCAGGATGAAGGTTGCTAACGTATGCATTCATTTTGTCAATAATCGGGAAGGAATGAAAATGATGGATAGTTTTGTTTGTAAGGGGAGTGTTAAACCACTCCCAAACTTTGAAAGTATATCTGCACCACCCTGATGGCAGCTCTTTGGTTGGGAACTGAATGGTAGACAGAAAAATAAGGAAGACAGTTGGCATACAGTATGTCTCAGGTAATGTCAGGCATGTGGTGGGTAATGCTGTGAGTCAAGCTAGTATGCTCTCAAGAGAGATGGGAGTTGTCCTTTTTAAAATTTCACTGGAGTTTATCTGAAGCAGTAGCTTTACATCCAAACAAGAGCTGGTGGCTCTCAAGGAACATTTCATTCACATCCCTTGGATGTGTGTGTGCTATACTAGAGTAAATACCAGAAAATTCTGAGTAGCACTGCTAGTGCATTAATCAATCACCTTAGCCAATTCCTTATTTTAAGTTTTTATATGACCATTTGCTTGTACAAACAGACCTGTGTTTTTTCCAGATGATTTAGATTGCACTGAGCTTCTCGCTACAGCAACTTAGTCATTCAAACTACTTTGGTACCCCTCCATCCCACTGTTTCTAGACAGGCTCTTCTCCGCAATGCATGCATCATACTAATATGCACTATTGTGGTTCTGCCTGCTAAAATTGTTCCTTTTGCTTAGCTTAGTTCCCACCCTTCCAAAGTCAGATAGACAGAGAGGCAGAAGCTTTTTAATATGACTCCAGACAGTGATGCTAGCTGACTGAACCACGTTCTAGAAAAAAAAGTATTTTGTACCTATGTCTGCAGCATTACTCATATAACTAATCCTTGTTCTCTTGTTCATATTCTCCATTATTTTAATGAGACTTCCTGATTGAGCAAGAACTTCTCATAGAAATAAGGCATTAAAAAGCAGGGATTTTCCTGTGACTGTTCTTGAGTCTCATGCCCACAAAGCTGTTGTAATCTCATCATCAAAACCATCCTCTTTTGAAAAACCTGCTTAAGGGAAGATGTTGCAACACAGTTGCAGCAATCACAAAAACACCTTCTTCATGGCAGAATTTCCTGAAAAATTACTCTTGTCCTCCATCCACCATTCAGATATTATAGTTCATCTGAGAAGATACAATTTAAAATAGGGTTTAGTCTCTGTGCAATCCACAGTCATTGGAATTTAAGTACTGTTTTCAAATAGGAGCAGTACTTTGCTTCACAACCAATTGTTTGCTTCTCACTAAAATACTACTTAGTGATGATGGGATAAGGAAGGGTATGTCTTTAAGAAGTCTTTTTGAAAAACCACAGCTAATAAATGGGCTTGTGTTCCTTTGCTTGATTCTCCTTTATTTTACAACTATCAGGCATTGAAGCAATAGGCTTCAAACAGCACAACTCCTTGAAAAACAGAATCAGATGAGAGTAATTTAAGGAAGAATTTTTTTCTTTCTAAATTCTGGCATCAGATAATGTCTCTCACAACTCATGCGTGTAACCAACTAAACTTCAGTCCAGCTGCAGTAACAGAGGCTTTCCTTGAAGTTCCCAGAAGCTGAGTTGCCAACAGCCCTTATTTTTGTTAGGGGGGAACTCTGGTCAGGCCACCTGAACCTTTCCCCTCCTTTCACCTGTGAGCAAATTCATCTGACCACACCTAAAGCTGCGTTACGCGTGTTGAGAGACAAACCCTGCTGCCAGCACCCTGCCTGGACAGCCAGGGTGGAAGTTGGCAGAACCATGCCTGAACGGGTGCCGAGGTGGGCACCAGTGGTTCAGGCAGAGCGGCTCTCCCATCAGATGTCCTCAGCACCCAGCGTGTCCCCACAAGTCCAGCTCACTCCCACTCTGGGAAGCAGGTGTTTCCTGAACAGCCCTGTAGAGTTCAGCTTCTCAGATGCAAGACTGCAACCCTGCCAAAGACACTAGAGTTAGTTTATGGGTCAATAACAACTCAGAAAAAAAACTCCTTAAAAACTTATCATCAGATAAAGCTACTAGAACCAAGACCCCTTCCTTATTATCCTTCAGATAATTCAAGACAGGAGGTGCAGTTTAGCTCTCTTATGACTGTCAACAGCCTGACTGTTCAAGGAGGTAGCATGCACTGCCTTAATTCAGACCGCTGTCTTTGAAGAAGTAGTTTTCAATAAGCTCTTTCTTTTCCTGACTTTTATTTATTTGTCTCCAGGTCTGCTTTAAAGTTTGACAATCTTGAGTTTATTTTAGTTAACCCCTCGCCCCTCCATACACACTTTTTTTGCATTCACATATACGACTGAAATGAACATTCATGGCGACAAAATACAAAATTGAGCCTTTGTACATTTTTAAGGAGGGGTGGTGGTCTTTTTTTCTCCATTGTTTCAATCTCATCTTGAAAGAAAATCTCTTCTTCTAAAGACTTCCCCATATCTTTACTAGCCACTTCCCACCCACGGACAGGTGGGAGAACTTGTCCTGCAGGGCGAACAAGAAAACAGTCAGACCAGGATTTCAGAGCAGATCATCCTTGTATGATGTCCTGCGAGCCCAGTCAGGCAAATTCTTGTTGCTGTACAGGGTTAAGAGGTGACCATTTCCATCCTACTTGCATGAGCTTCTCTCCATCCCCCTAAAACTGACAGTCTAACTCTGATTTCTCCCCATGGCAGCTCTGTAAAATGACAAAAGCTGAAAAAAAGCCCAAGCCAAACCTAACTTACTGTTAGAAAACCTAAAAATAGATTGCGTGAGCCTGGGAATGAAGCCCTGTGTCCACGAGTGGGACTTCTCGTGCAGCCAGGAGGGCTGCGAGCGCATGGCCGGCCCACGGGGCGCAGGGAGCACCCCAGGGTGCTGGGCCAGCTGCGAGTGGTGGCAAGGCCGCCCTTCCCGTGCATGGGAGGCGGCTTGCGGGGGTGTGTTTCATGGGTCGGCCTTGCATTTGTGTCCTCTTGGGGTGGGACCGCTCGGGAAGTGTTGGCCAGGCCAGGGGACAGGCCGAGGCTGGCGGTGTGGGCCATGCAGCGGTGGGCAGTGGTGCTGCTGGGCGCCGCC
>NW_010534260.1:0-13608 GCF_000687285.1 Phaethon lepturus | reverse complement strand
ATGGGGTTGTTGTGGTTAAGCAACAAAGGTTGTTTAACCTTTTTGCACATGCAAGCAATATTTCCTCAAAGAGACATTGCTCCTCTCATGCGTAATTGCAATTTTATTTTTCACTAGTTCTTTATTCAGTGCCATGCTTTACCTTGAAGGTTCATGATTTTTACCTTAAAGAAATCTATCACATTTCCACTGGGGTTTACAGTATCTAGTTTCCAAAAGACTACTAGTCCTGCAGCTGGCACTGAAGTTGTTCACTTACGCAACTCTAAGGGCTCTGTGCTGCCATCATACTCTGCTACCAACAAATACTACTACCAGGAGGAACAAAGAGAAACTAAAAACAGGAAGGAATGAAACAGCAAATTTCAGCAGTATGTAAGTGGTGCAGACTTACCATAGATTTAACAAAAATCAAAATCTATTTATTATGAGTCTCAAGCAAACATTTGCAGAAAAGTCTGGACAGGACAGAGAAAGAGATGAAGAGCTATTTTAGTACATTCTTGTCTTCTCTTTCTCTGTATCCATTTTCAGATAGAAAGACATTGACAAAGACAAAGACATTTTGGATAGAAATAAATGACACTACAGTAATGTTACATCACTCTACCTTATGCAGTTATACAGTCTTTGACCACGCAGGCACTAGGATCCAAGAGTGGCAGATGTGGCCCTCATGTAAAAAGGTTAGTCATGTAGAACCAACAGGATTGAAGCTCTGCTAAGGTAAAGATACTGCAGCCTCAAAAAGCTCAGAGAATGGTGTGACAAATGGAATTGCTGGTTTGTTAGGTTTTTTTGGTTTTTTTATTTGTATTACAGATGTCTAAGTGGGAGAAAGAAGAAAGCTAACTAGTCTGCTCTGTAGACTATGAATATTTTCAGCAAAACTGTTGTTTCTTTCTTTTTCTTTCCTTTTCTAGTCTAAGCAGCACTTAGGAGCTAGCTTTTAAAAAACAGGCTGAATTTCCTTCTCCTGCTGCTAAAACAGCTAGTAGTTTACACAAGCCTTAGCTTATAATTTTGACAAACTAAGTATGCAAATCATTATTTTTGTGTCTGCCTTGCTACATTAAAAAACCCACATGTCATTATGATTGCATGTTTGGAGGAGTTTTCTTATTATAAACATTTCATAGATTAGCATAAACAGTCATTAGAGGAAACAGTAAAATTGCTCAGTAGAGCAGGAGAAAAGTGAACCTGAAAAGAACAATACAGGTAATGCAGATAGGCAAAAACCTAAAGCTAAGTGAAGAGCCTTGGGCAAGGTGCAAGCAAAATGAGAGTTGAGCTGAGGAGGAAGAATAGTAGTCCTTGATCACTGGACCAGCAGTTGGAATGCTGCACTGTTTAAACAGGGGATACTGAGGTATCTTTTCAGACTCTCTTGGTCTCCTGGAAACGAAGTTTTGTTCGGGGCAGAACTCAGATAACCACCTTCCCCAAGACCCAAATAGGTAATTGAAAAAACATGCAGATTTCACATTAAGGTGGAGAGTAATAACTGGTCACATCTTCCTCTCCCTCTCTAAACAGAGGTACCAAAGCTAGGGCCAACATGAGGACACGTAGCTCCCAAACATCTGAGCTACCTCAGGACTTAACGAATTCCTGAGTGGAAATGTATTTTTTCTTTCAGAGGACATGACAGAATATCCGTAAGAAAGCTTTCAGAACAATAGCCCCCTCCTGAATAGCTTTTAATACAAGAGACAATCATTGCCTGAAGTACGGCCAGGCAGATGCAGACTTATGCTGAGGTTTATACCTGCAGCTACAAAAACATGAGCAAAAAAATCTCAGTGACATAAAGGAGCCCCTCCTTCATACCAAGATAGTTTCATATTCCAGACAGTTCTCACCGTACTTTGATCACATCATTAATCATAAAGGCCCCACAGCTAACAAAATATCCTCTTCTTTGTGAAGAACAGAACAATACTGAAAGGTCAATAGAAGTAACAGCATGAATCATAATAGCAGGCAATTACATCTGCTGTGGTATCAACAAGGTACTCAAAAAATGGCATCAGAAGTTGCTTGATCAATGACTGGAGCAGGAGGATAAATGAGCTCATCAGTGAAAGCCTAGTTGACTGACAGCTATAGCAAATGCCTTGACTACAGGTGCTTGAAGTTTATTACTGTTAATGGTGGGTTCCTGCTTGGAGGCCTCAGTTACAGAATCCCCAGTGGAACGAATTGTTAGCGACAAAGATATTTCTTCTCAGAGCTTTGTTAGAACATTGATGCATTAGGGGTTAGGATTTAATGGCGCATTATATGTTGAGGATCTGGACTGGTAATTTTAACTACACTCATTTGCTAAGTTTTTGTTAAAGTCTTTTGTTAAAGTCCACTCCATTCGAGTTAACCTCAAGAAGTTATCACAAGATATCATGCTATTTCAGATAGCTGTTTTAAAGAGCTAAGCATGACTTAAGTATTTCATATCATGAAGAGAAACATGATACACCAGGTTTTACACAATCACGGCATGTTCTCTTTGTGTACTTTACTGCAGTAAAAGCTCCCACCTGCATTGCCCACTTGGAGATGCATTTAAATGTCTTATGCAGAAACAGAGAAATGTCATCCCACCCCTTTTGCAAACTTTCCTTCTGCTCTTACATATCAAGTAAATCAGCTAAGAATTTTTTGCACATAGCTACATACATCATTCTGGTCTGAAGGGTCTTTCACAAAGACACTTCACAACAATCACACAGTGAGGGTCAGCATGTTTATGAGAATATCCTAATGAATTACACCTTGCAGAATGAAGAACTAATTTTTACATTCAAATTCTAGCAGAAATTGCTAGAAGAAAAGGTAACTCTGAAAGCAATGTATGGGCAGTCTCCACTTCTGAACTTCTGCCTCTTAATTCCTATACTTTCATACAGATAAATTACCTTGCACTTGTAGTTTCAATAGCCAAGAAATTGTTGCAATACCCCACAAACAGCTATGCAATTTCTGCTTTTTTCTTTTTGTTGGATATACCAACTTGTACATACAAAACCCTCCATCGCATATATTTCCTGTTAAATATATATACAAAATGTCAGTAATAACTTACTATCATCTCACATACTGTCCAGGTCTTTTTGGAAAATAAACTAATGCCAACATGTTGAATCTTGCTAAGGAGAGATTTTGCAATTTTTCTTTTTATTGGAGAATGCAAATAATTATAATTACTTACACCGCAAAAAAATGTTAGTAAAAAGTATATTTGAAAGTCATAGCTGAGGAAACACATTTATTTTTTGCTATAGTAACATCTCAATTAACCATATCCATTATTCTCATTTGCATTAAATGTAGTTAAGTTCTACTAAAACCCACTTGAAGTGACACAGCCAGCCCGACACACCTCTTCATTGATTTAAATGGTGCCTTTAAACACACTAAAGGAATAAAACTGCAGCTTTCCCTAATGTTAATCAAAAATATGTACTAGACCAATGATCCAATGCATTAATCATGGTATATAATTGCAGTAAAATAATAAACAGACACAATCTGAATAATGTTTATAGTTGGTTGACAATGCTTTTCCAGTCAATTGTCAAACATTTTTCTTTTTTTTTCCCCCTGAATAAAACCTTTACTATAGATTTTGGGGAATGAACAATATTTAAAACCTCATGCAAGTGACATTCATGAGATATTTTTCTCATCATTCAGCAATAACTTACTGTTTTCTTTATTTTATTCAACCAAATTGCTACGAGAACAGTTGCCAGGACATTTACGTTGTAACATTCACCTTCATGTGTGGTTCTCAAAACCATTACTTCTCCACAAAAGGGAACATTGAAAATTATTTCTTGAGGGCAATGAAAATAATGTTGTTTACTGCTATGTTTCTAGGTTTGTATATATAATAAGACTCTGAAATTAGCTCCTTGGGAGTGTAAATGAAGTAAAGTAAGCCCATTCATTGTACAGCAGAAGCAATAGCTCATTTTAATCCCATTTTAATATAATCTTGCCAAGATTTTTCAGAAATAGACTGATTCCGTCCATTCTGGTGCAAATTATGCACCCTATGCACATTCTGAGCATGCCTTGATAACCACAGATTCCATTATGTGTTTAATAATTGACTATTCAATAGAGCATTGATGCATTTTTGTCTGAAACTAATTCACCTTTGTCTGTGTATCAGCATGAATGTACAGTGAATTACAGATATGGTCTTGAAATGTAAAGGCCATATACTTTATTCATCTCAGGTTTTTTTAAACTACATATGCATGACAGGCACGGATTGGAAATTAATATCCTAACTTGTATATGCTACTACATATACAAAATGATTTATTAGAGCAGTGATTCATTGAAAAGCACCTTGAACCTTTATCTGGAAAAAAGCACCTCCTGTAACAGGCCTGACCTCAAAAGTGGAATTACCCATTGCTGTATTTACAGAGATATGTATGACATGACGTATTAACAAATAAAAACAGTGGTTAGAGTATTTAAAAAACCAAGTTTAAAAAAAAAACACAGAGAAAATTGCTATTACTCATACACATGAATATCTCTGTGGCAGAAAAGCAAGCCACAGTTCCGTGCAGACCTGGTACCCTACCACTGCCAACTCAGGAAAAAAAAAGTTTGCTATAAAGTGCTTATTTAGAAATATAGGATGTTCCACCTCACCAAAAAATAAGCATCTCCATTACCTCTGTTCTCTCCAAACAATCCTAACCAAGATCTATCAGCCTTGGTATTTTTGAGCACAAACTTACTGATTTAGGTCACAAAACCCCACTGAATTCAGTCAGCATTACCTGAGAACAACAAATAGACTGAAGAAAACAATCTCTAAAATTTTCAACATATGACATTTAATCTCAAGGAGAAAAAAGCAGTAATTTTTGCTCCACTGGGAAAAATCATTGTTTAGCTATACTGTAACCAAACTACTTTTTCATCTTTGGAAGCTGTATGTCTAAAGGTGAATAGGTCTACAGTAGGTCAGTCAAGCCAACACTTTTAAGAGCAATAAATTCACATAAAAACTATTCATGTCACTTTGCCATAACTGCACTATTGGCCGAATGGCGCCTTTGAATTTCCTCTAAATATAACGAATGCCCAATAGTTCAGAAGTAAAACAGCAATGCCCTGAAGACATACATCAATTGCTTTTATCCTGATATGTAAAATCATAAATGTTAAATTTATTAGTCAGTTACCCAGTTCTTTTAAGACACCCACTTCCGCCCCAACACAGTGATATCCTATGGATGATTATGGATTATAGAAGGTCTTACTCTTTTAACTTATTACAAATTTGCTTGTCTTGAGCTTCACCTTGGGTTGCTTCTGGTCACTGGGATAGAGAAAGATTTAACTAGTGAATCCTTCATAGTTTTGATTCCATCAGTCAAATCTGGTGAAATCTTGCTTCTATCGAATAATTTTATCTGTTACACTACCTTATAACATATACAGGCTGACATATATCATGTTAGAATATATGCTAAACAAATTATAATGTCCAATTCAGCATTTTAAAATATTTCAGTTACAGAATGTGCTATTGCTTTATCATTATTATTAGCAAATGTTTATTCTCAGATAACTGCAGAGTGTACTACCACAGCAAATATCTCTTGGCAAGTTTACCATAATTCTTGCTGTCTCCCCAGCCATCCATCCTGATTCTTTGGGTTTAGCATCTTAATGTGTCCACTTCAAACCACAGCAGACTTTCTTCCCTTAATTTGCAGTTAATTATTTTCCCTCAGAGGGTTTACAAAATGCAATAGTCTACAAATTACCCCCCTTTTTTTTTTTTTGCAAGATGACAAAGGGTACTGCAAATATTTTTATCCACCAACATGCAGCCTTATCTTGTGAGGCATTTTGTTAAACTGGAACAGTTTTGCCAAAGTTGATAGAAACTGCTATGATGATTGATCTCCAAAGTCCCCATACAAGCATACTCTTTCAAAAGCCCCATTCAAAGGGGCATACTATCACAGCAATAACTCACGCTTGCAAGTTCAAGGTATACACAACCTGATACATTTGACAAATTCTATTTTGGGGCTACCTATAGATACCCTGTATGTTCAGTTGGATAAATGACCTTTCACCACTGCTATCAAAGCAACAAAACAAAGCTGCTGTGTTCTGTTAAATTTAAGTGCTGTTTGTCACCCACCTGTGGTTGCTGATGAGCAAGGTAATTCTTTCACATGTATGGAAAGGATTTGAAGTCTTGTCAGCTGCAAGCTATTGGTTTGGCTGTAGCAGTGGTGTCACTGGAAGTACCTTGTTGTCTTTTTGGTTTAGAGCCTGTAGAGAGAAAAAAACTCCACACACTGAAAAGACCTGACCCAGGATTTTTAGGAATCTACACTCATTGATTTCTAACACACTTGCAAAGTCTAAGTTTCATTTCCCTGGGGACTGCTGGTTTGACTATGCAGTTACCCAAGAGTTAAATGCTTTATTCTTGATTGGATGCTTGCCTCTGGTTGTGTCTCATCTGTTACTGGTGGAGCTCTCAACAGGAAAAGTTAACTTAGCAATTTTCTGAAGCAAACAGTAACTTATGAGATGTGGACTCAATTCACAGTCCAGCTGAAGTACTGGGAATCTCTCCAATGACTTTTCTAGATATTTAATGTGGTCCTGTGGTACTGAAGAATATTTCTACTGTTCCAGATCTATGTTTGTTGAGAATACCTTTGAGAAGTATCATCGATTCCCAATGATTATTTTACTTCATGTTTATTTAACAAGATATGTTCCTTACCTATTTATATGGTGTTACAGCCCTGATATGTTGCACTTTCACACCTATACTTGTGTTCTTGTTGGTACTGTGATTACAGACACAGGGCAACAAAGATACTGCACATTAAGAACTTAATTACATAGCCTGTTTTTCCCTGATTTTTCTTCAGGACAACTAATAGTCATTTATAACACAGAAAACTGTTTTTCTTCTGTTTGCACATAATTCCATTAAATTGTCACTGCATTTAGCAAATCGTATCTAGGGAAAATGATAAAAGGGAAAAATATTTTAATATAAGACTTCGGGAGATAACACAGGTTCTGCATTAGCTGGAAAATTACTGACATTTCATTGCATGAGGGATGCTGTGTTCTAAGTGGATACTTCACCTTTTAAAGGGCTTATTACAAGGTTGGCTATATGCTGTACCATTACACACAGATTTTGTCTTTCATCAACATGAATAGCAAGCAGCAACACTGTTCTAAATCTCTAGAGACATTTCAGCTGCTGATGGCTTCTAAGTAGTGAAAATAAACCAGCAGTTTCTCATTCCTGAGTTATTTTATGCTCTTCATAGTTGGCCCTCTTGGTTCTCTGTATGAGGTCTAAATAAGTTGTAAGATGCCCCACCCAGGACTAAAAGAAAATACACTCAAAAAATATGTGGGAAAGGAGGATCACTATTAAAACACTCATATCTTTAATGAAAAATAAACCAAGCCCTACTTATCATAGTTTTCTGTCTCTTTTTTTTAACATGCCTGTATTGTCAATTGAATGTTAGCACATCATAGCCTGCTACTCTATTTTCCAATAATAACTAGCAATGACAGTTACGCAAGATTTTATGGCTCTCCTGAAGGAAAAAATCTTGACACAGCAGTAATAAAAAGAAAAAAAAACAAAAAACCTTAGGTCTGCTTTTCACAGAGCTTCACATAAAATATTCTTCTCTGCAAGGGTTTATTTCACCAGTGATCTCTGCAGGAAGAACAGAGCTACAGATAAAGTTAGGCACTGCCATCAGATTCTGAATCGTCTGTGTATGGACAAGCCAATTAGTGACTAGCAATAAGTCATCAGGTGCAATTGAAAGGAATATGCAATCTGGCTTTCCCTTTCTCAAGAGGCACTTATCTTCTCATCTATTGCAGCTATAACTTGAAACTCCTCTGCAGTTGCCATCTGGCATGTAAGTGTGGATCTGGGCCTAAATGAGAAACAATAAAGATGGATGAGAGCCTTGATGCTTTGCGCGGCACAATGCTGCTTTGTAAAAGATCCTTTATATTAAATTATACTGAAATCAAGATTTTGAACATTATATTCATGCCTTAACATATCATTTTAAAATTTATATAAAACAAATTAAATAATCTTCTAGCCAAGTCATTAAAACTAGACTGGTGAGGGCTGAGCGAGGGAGATATCCCCTAGCTGACAAAGATAACAGAAGCCAAGAACAAGAACTATGTTTAAAATTGGCTAAAATGGGAGATTTACATAGCATTTAATTTTTATGCTTTCAAGCACAATATTGCATGTTTTTAAAAAGTGTACACATATGAACAATTTTTTTTTAATTATTATTAAAACCACATTGCGCATCAATAGTCCTTGAGAAGGATGGCAATATTAGCTACACAGGAAAGGCGGGCATCTGACTGACATTAAGGGGCTGCAGCTAACCATCACCCGAGTAGCGCCTTCCACTGCCTGGTGAAACTGTACAGCTTTCTAAGAGCATGAGCACCATCACCGTGTATGCACGGAGGGAATTCTCTTGTGGGAAGAGTGACACTGCAATGCTTCCTCAAAACACAACCACCACACTACTGACCACTTTATTTGTCCACAAAAATACTGGTGTACTAACTGTAAGTTCCATTCTGAGCAGGCAAAAACTCTCTCAATTTCTTCGTGACATCAGTAGGAGAGAAGAAAAGGTGGTCACGTGAGGAAAAAACCTTGTAACTGAGCAAACCTCTCAGAAAATAGTAACAAACTTGAGAACTTCAGCAAACCTGTGTGGCTATGGCAGCAGGAACTGATGCTTGGATTACCTCCATTACTTAGAGTGGGGAAATGATGAGCCTTCACAGCAATTCCTCTCAGATAAACAATAATGAAATCCACATATTATACCCATTTTTCTAGGTTACACAACTCTGTCTTAACAGAGAAGCTATTCTAAAGTTACAGAGCTCCCCATAAGAGGACAGCTCTGTTTCACAACAAACCTGCAAGGTTTTGAAATTAGTCTTTGTTCTGCACTGAAAGAACACAAAATCCTCTCGGTATCTTTGCTGAATGGAATTGTGTCAGATATCCAATTTTATGAAAACCCACATGCTTTCCAGTACAAGACTTGTTTTTGTTTTCTCTCTGCCCTATCTGTGTAAGAGATCAGCAAGTACTATACAGTCAAAACTTCATTACAACAAATACGCCACTATGATACATTGCAATTTTGACTAGTGTTATATTTTAACTAAAATTAATTTAATTAAAATTATTCCAATCATCACAGGACTGTTGCCTGCACTCTAAACAGAATCTTAATTCCCAAAGCTTCATTGTTGCTCTCACGTATACCAGTGTAAAGTCAGAAAGGTTCCGTTTGGGCTAAGAAGGCAAAGTAGTAAATTACTGTCATCTACCAGTATAGAAGCGAATGTTTCTTTTTGATCCAATTTTATTCTTGGTAAACATATACTGTATTCTCACTACAACCTGTTTTTACTACTGTAAAAACTCTGCTGACTTGGCCCTCCCCAGGCACTGCTGTGCTCACGGCAGTGCTCCTGACGCCTCTTTGCCTCGTGAAGCCGCTGCCCCACTCAGCACAGGGGCGTCTGTCCGGCCGCATCAACACGCAGAGATCCGGCACGTGCCAATATGGCATCGCGGCACTGGGAGGAGTTTGTCCTCTGCTGGTTTACCCGGGGGACATTACAGCAAGGGACACCTTCAATTAGATCAGGTTGCTCAAAGCCCCGTCCAACAACCATCAACAGATAACCCAAAGAGTTTAAGAATGAAAAGCAAGGTGACAAATACTTGTATAAAATCCACTTAAAAGAGATACTACCACGTTTCTTACATTAAAAAAATTGATTTTTAGATGTTCTGACAAAAATTCTCTTGGACTGCATGTATGTTGTTGTTGTCACTTCCAGATCCAACCTGGCACAGTTTTTTTAAGAGTCACTAAATTACCAAACATAACCCTAACGCTGAGATTTTATCAACCAATAATACCATTATGCTGGAAAGATAATATGGAATGTTACCTCAAACATTATGCAAGCAAAATGAGCTATTTTAACGTCACTAAAATTCAAAATACAAGCAAGTAAAACCAACGACCAAAAGGAACAGACGAAACAAACGGAAGACAATGCCTACCAAGATACAATTGATTTATAGTGACAGAATTTTACAAACAGTGGAGGATTAAGGAGAGAGAGATAAAAAATAACACAAAACAATTAAAAATGCGTGCCTGACAGACTCTCTAATAAAAGACAGAAAGAAAGAAATGAACCAAACATTCCATTCTGTTCACCTGTGACAAAAACCTGCTTTGATCATCATGGAGCCTAAAACAAGCAAGAAATTTTTATTTATCTGTCTTTCAGTGTTTATATTTTATCTTCTAGATAAGTCTTCCTTGCAACCGAGTTAGAAAGTTTTATGACTGTTATTTGCACCATTTTAAGTTGGTTTTTTCCCCTTAGCTTTCATATAAAGCTTTGTATTCTGCCCTGTGTCTACCTCTGTTCATTTATCTTCTGCAGCTTCAGAGGAACATAGCACACTGGAGCCTGCTTTGCTTTGTTTCTGTACCACATTTTAGCCTTTTGATTGCTACTGCTCGCCTCAGTAATAACGGATTTGCTAATGTTTACCTTTAATTCTAATAGCAATCAAGCAACTGAATGATTTTCATTTACAGGAAGTTAACATTTTCTTGTCCAGCCTTATTTGTAATATTTGATTTAATGTTCAAACTAACCGTAACTGCAGCATTTAAGTAATTTAAAAATAAAAGCTTGTGTATTTACTTCATAGATTAAGCTGAGTGAATGATTGCCTCGTTGTCCAAGCCAAGACTTCAAGCTAATGCTTTCCAATTCGGTTATGGAGGGTAAAGGTTAATGAACACCTCTCTCATGTTTCTCTTCTCCATCTCCTCCCAATAGAATTTTTTTCAGCTCTGAACTACACATCAGTAAAGGCCAGATGCCAAGAACTAAAAGATTGTGCTGACTTGCCGTGCTGTTGTTTTGGCTGATTTTACAATTACAAGGCGTAATTCTACAGCCTTGATGTGCATAACTTATGTAAGACCCTGGGAGCTTTGTGTCTCAAGAACTGCACCGAATGCCAAATTTTCCTACAGCTACCGATTCATACCATCTGGAACGACTCTGGCTTGGAATTTCATACCTTGACATGGGTATTCTAACTTATGTTTTACTTAACAGTAACAGAAGAGTAACAGAATAGTAGTGTTGCTCCAAATTCCCACTGGAACTAGTCCAGAATTGAAACCCCTTAAAGTAAGACTACTGTGACAGAGAGCAGAAGCTGGTCCAGTGATTACTACTATCTTTAGGTAATTGTCAGAAGATTACATGATTTTGTATTGGTAACTTTGTCTTAATTTAATTGCTGGAAGACAGGTTTTAATTAATTGATCTTTCACAATCATCTTGGAACTATCTGTGGTCGTCTGCTCTTCCCTTGCAGTGTGGCATCTCAGTGCTTCAGCTCCTGCACACTTTCTTTTCTGATAGTCATCTCGTCCCATATCATCTCTTTTACATCACTGCACTTCAGGCATGATTTGCCATTTCACCCACTTCAAGAGAGCTCAACGGAGAACACAGTTTAGGATCAGACTTACTGCTCCGTTTGTTTACTATTAGCAGATTATTCTAGACACAACTCAGTTCAAAAAGCATTTTATTTATGAAACAGTGTCTTAAAAACTCTAATTTGAAATTGAAAGCTTTTGTTTAAAGGCAACAAGCAAGAAACTTATTACTACAACTATGATTTGGTTTACAACAAAAAAGGTGAAGGACAGATCCTCAGCTAGCACAGAACAGTTCGCACTGAGATCAGGGGAGCCACATTAATTTGTGTCAACTCAGATGCTCACCCTTAGTTTTCAAGCTTGATGCACAAGACTTAATCTTTGGATTGGTTTTCTTTTTTGTAAATGAAGCACAATGTTTCTTTTTATAGGGAACCTTATCTATTCCCAAAACACGTAACAGTAATTAAAAATCTACAAAGAGGAGGTTTTAATTCTAGCTACTCATTTGCAGAATAAGCTTCATATCTTTAGTAAGCCCGGTCAGCAAAAATAAATGATCTATTATGCACTAGGATGTCAGCTTTGTAAGGTTTTTTAAAATGGACTTTTCTCCCTCAAAGGGAGTTGGGGGAATTATTGTTTCTATTATGTTGTAGATCCCTTGATAAGAAAGATTACTTATCCATACACATCAGTTAATTTCAGAACTGCCTACCTGGCTTTTCATCATTACATAACCCCACAGGATTTTAAAGCCTGAGAACATATAGTATAGGCTGCTTATATGTAAGAAATTGTTTGTGTAGTCTTTTCGTCCAGTATTCTTCCTATATAAAATGATTTAAAAAATCACTCCACCACTAACAGTAGTATTTCCCTACCATCTTAAATTATAAGTTGTATTCTAAAATAAAACTACATGGAAACAGGGTAGGATCAGAGAAGAGCAAGGAAATGTCATGGAGAAATGACAGCCACACACAGCTAAACAACAATTTCAGCACTGCCCACACTGCCATTTTATCATCCTCAAGTATCAGCTCCAGAGATCATCTGCTTCTGTGAGAAATTTAGCATTAGGGAGAAAGACCCAAACCCACATCTACATATGCTTAAAAGCAGAAGACACAATATTTTATATACTTATCTGGATTATTTTTATAAGCTTGTGCCTTGCCTTGGGAGTCTAATTTGTGATTTCAGACTTTCTCTATGAAATGCCTATCGTCTTTATACCTAAAAAGGTTATACCTGCTCCTAGTCACAAGTCAAAGACCCAAATGCTGAAACCATCCCTTCGCTAGCCTTTGGCAAAGCCAACCAAAGATTTGAAGTACAGCTCATGGCCTCCATGCAGCAGTGAAGTTTTATCGCTTGCATGCGCATTTTACACAATAAAGCCTGAAAATACAACCCATGATCCTATTTCGTATCTACCACAATGTCAGACAAGAAGAATAGTTATGCTTCCCTTTAACATTATAAAAATTAGGAGGTTTTGGATAGGTTGTAAACTAGCTGGTAACTTTCTGACATTTCAAGAAAATGGATTTTACATGCCTAAGAATTAAAGAGAATAAGCAAATGACTTAAACTCCCTGGACTTCACTTTTTGCTAGAATCTATTTAACACACACTTTATGACATATGTGTATTTTGCAAAATATTCAATAGCTGATGGAGAAGAAAGTGACTCGATGAGGCTGAGCTTCTTTATTCCAAGCCTCTGAGAAAGCCACCTCACAAACTCCTTCCGGTTGCAAATCGACCTCGCCACCCTGAAAGCACAACCCTGGAGCCGCAGGGCTTAAAACAGAACTAACAGCAGGATGCCAAAAGTTTGGAACGTCACCTTCGGGTGAATAAAGGAGTTGAAACATCATCCCCCAGCTCTCTAGGAAGAGGAGGACGCCTAACGGTGCTCGGTAGAGGACGAACCGCCGTGCCGCGGGCGCAGCGCTGGCCAGAGCAGGTGGCAGTGCGGCGCCAGCCCCGCGGGCGCGCG
>NW_010534259.1:35599-40452 GCF_000687285.1 Phaethon lepturus | reverse complement strand
CCTTTTCAACCTTAGTGATTCTGTGATTCTGAAATTCACTGTCATTAAGTATTGAGTATTTTCAGAGAAAAATATCTTGAAATCTGAAATACACTTATTAACATGATGGCAGTTACGTATGATTTCATTAGCAGAATGTCCTAATTCAGTCAGACCTTATGTTCTTATAAGTTTTGCAAAATTGTTGCCTAAATACTTTGTTCAACATTGCAAGATTCTGAAACTAGTTGTCTTCACAGAAAGGTTTTTTTCCCTAAGTTTAGTTTGCACAAATAACATCTCACATTTCTTCACAAACTTAGCAACTCCTGCGTTTACTGAACCTGAGGCATATTTAGCTACACAGATATAGTCCCTGTATTCAGTATAGGAGACTGAAGTTTAAACCTGAAGTTTAAATGATGTGAGGACAGGTTTGGACTGACTTGGCAGGTGGCAGAGTACATCATCAGAAATATGTTATGACATTAGCCAGAGTATCCTATCCAAAAAGCACTTGCTAGCTCTTATAGTAGATGAAGCAAACCTTAAATACATGCACAGGGAGTATCCCATTCAGAGAAGCTCGATATTTGGTCTATCCTTAAATATTTTCTTGATGAAACCCGGTTTGGGGTGGGGTATCTGGCTGTAGGTCGAAACTCAAGTCTGCTTCCTGCCAACAAAACCTTCTGCTTCAGAAACATTACCTTTCCCCCCTTCAGCCACCTGCCGTTACCCTTGCACGCTCTGATCAAGATGTTCATAAAGGCTCACCTTCTCGAAATTGAAGAACAAGCTGCCTGCACAGTCAGACAGTGTGTACCTACAGCTTTCCCTCTCATTATTTCCAAGGTGGTGAACCAGCGTGCAGTCTCCTTTTAAAGGGACATATTCTTTGCAAGATGTTTTACTGATGTCAGTAGCAGCATTGGGCATATTAATAGGAAAACAAACGAGGCACTTTAACAACAATTGCCTTCACACACTTGCTTTCATGACATACTCATTTTAGAACATACACGGATATTTGGTAGAAACCACGTACAGGCACATGAAGTAAACTGCGCATGCTACGTTTAAGTTTGAAATTAATGTCCATCTAAGGTGACATACCTCAGACACCTGAGGTGGCACAAAGCTCTGTTGTAGGCAATGCTGAGTAACACCTGCACTGCAGGCAGGGGAGGAGGCAGAAAAGCTACCGAGCTTCAACCTACCCCCCTCCAGTAGCACGAGCACCGAAGGTACAGCAGCACTGACTGCAGCCAGCAGCACATTAGCAACATACGGAAGCCCACGCTGCTGTGTCTTCATTTATCCTCATGTTTCATCAAGTCTCCAGAGAGTGGTGGAGGAGGTGAAATCCCTCATCATGGGATTGATTCGAGTACCTTGCGGAGGTAATTCACACGTCAATATTGTTAACCATTTCATTTTTTCTTGTGAAGGAAGGGACGGAGGATAACAAATCATGTTGGAAGCTACAGTCAAGCTTCCAGCAAATTCATCAAATCAAGAACTGGAAGCTCCATTGAGCTAAAGAAAATGGGAAAGGACACGTTAGGAAGTCAAATCTGAAAATCATAATATGGACAGGCAAAAGAGATTTTAGGGATAAAATTACAAAAAGCAAATTATTTTTTTCAAAGGAATATATAAATAGTAGTGTGTCTGCTGAAGAGTTTCCAGAAGCATCAATTGGTCAAAAGGATTGCACTTTGTCAGAGAACTGAAATCAATTACTTCAGTGTTTGTTAGGAAATACTTAAGAGAGGTAGCACACAATTTCTTTAGGGGAGAAAAGTCACAGCAACTGCCTAAAACCACACTGTAAACAAAGAAGGTTTAAGATCAGAGAAGAGTAAGTAGTAATATTCCAGTAAGAGTCCTAAAAGAAGTCACACATGGAAGTACTCCTCACTTAAACAGGCTTCAGTAGAGACACATGGATTTTTGAGGTTTTTTTTAAGGGATTAATAGAAAACTGGGGAAAGTTCAGATCGGAAAATCTAACTTTTATACCAAGTGAATTGATAAAAACTGTAATAAAGAAAGAAGTAGCAGACAGACAAATAAATATAACACAGAAAAGCCAAGACACAAAGTCACATCTCATGAGGGTATTCAGGCGCTCTGAAAGAGATGATAAATGGGGATGAGGCCGTTTCAATTGATCTGCTATACTTGGATTTCCAATAAGGTTTTGACAAGGCTTCTCGCCAAAGGCTCTTAAAAAAATTAAACTGCATGGAACTACAAGGAAGGTCCTTGACAGGATAAATGGCTTATTAAAAGGTAGAATGTAAAGCATAAGAATAAATAGTCATTTTTCATAACATAGGGAAGTTAAACTGTGGGCCCATATGAATCCTCTTCAACATATTTGAAGCTCAGAAAAGGAATGAATAGTGAGGTGACAAAGTTTCTTCATGATTCAAAATTATTCAGGATACTAAAAATGAAAACTGACTGCGACAAGTAGCAGAATGATCCTGCAATGCTGAATGATGAGACAATCAATCAATGTCAGATGAAATTTAAAGTAAAGCATTTGGGGAAAGATGGTCTAAATATATATATATTTATTAATGTGCTCTATTTCTCAATATTCAGGAAAGGTCTTGGAGTCATTATGGATAGTTCTTTGAAAACATCAGTTCATGGCTCAGGGGCAATGAACAAGGAAAATAAAATGACAGGAATCATTAAGGAAGGATGAAAAACAACAGCAAAAACATCATTAAGCCACTTTATAAACCCATGGTGTTCCCACAGCTTGAATATGGCATGCCTTCCTAGGCACCCCACCTCTAAAAGGATAGAACAGAAGAAGAAAACTGATCAGGACAACCAAATGATCCAAGAAACAACACAGCATCCATATAAAGAAAGATCCCACAGACTAAGGCTTTCTAAACTTGGAAAACAATGCCCAAGGAAAGATGGAACCGTGCAAAAATAAGGAATGTCATCACAAAGGAGTTTAGAGAACAAGTTATTCATTATGCCTCGGTTTGATTTGATGCTTCTTAATGTCTGTGTTATTAGGCAGCAGTTTTAAAACCAGGGAAAGAAAACAGGTTTATCTTTTTGACCACAATCTATAACTAAAATGTCAAAACTCATTGCCAAGGACACTGTGGGAGCCAGCTGTATAAAAACAGATCTAGAAAAAACAAAACAAAACACAAAAACAATAGATAAATTAATGGAAGGAATGACCTATAACAGCCAGAAAGATATGACTACAACAGTGGGCGCGATCTGTGAGTCAATAGCCACAAACTGCCAGAAGTCGGGGAAATGCTGGGACAAGTGTTAACTACGTACTTGCTCCACTCTTATGTTCTTTTCACAAACATCTGCTCCTGGCCACTATCAGAAACAAGACACATGGACCATTGATCACCCCCAGTGAGAGACATCCTTGTGTTCCTTGTCTGCTAAGTGGTTGGAAATGAGAAACACCAAGAGAACAGACATAGACTTAATAAAAGAGTAGTCAGGTCCTAGTTTTTGGATCTTCATTTTCTTTTTACTGACTTTGCTTGGTTTTGTCTCCTGTCCATCTAGACATTTATATCTCACTCATTTTGTACTCTGGATCTATAAAATATAACACTGTTTTTCTTTGCCACTTTCACTCATATTGCAATTCCCTCTCTACTGCATTTAGTCCACATATTTCCGAGAAGCTGCACCTTCTTATGCTAAGTCTGAATTTGGCTGAGTATGGTCTGGGCAGCTGGATACAATCTTGAGGAAAAAGGTACCATAGTAACTAAAAGTTTTCAATGGGCCATTTCTCAGGATTACAAAAAATCTACTCAAAATTGCTCAGAGTTCGGTGAGGAACTAGGATCTGAGATTTCTCACATTTCCATCCTACCATGGCATCCTGCCATGTAAACCACCCACTTCCTCTGTAATAAGTCTAAACCACTTTGCTCTCACTTAGATCTTCCCTTTCCCAATTATCAAATACTAAAATATAACTTGCTCAGTCCATTTAAAATATGATTGCACAGTGCAAGAAATACTGGGATTGAAACCCTGATGGAACCTCTAAATGTAGATAAAATAATAATTCAGGTTTGACAAAAAGACAATGTCAAAGTGGTACTCACCTACAAGATTCTCTGCCTGTTGCTATATTTACCTGAAGCAACCCATAAGATAGATATAGAGATATATATATATATAAAAACTATGAAAAGAAACACAGTAGCCTTTGGTGTCTTCCACATACAACAAGGATCTTTACCCTGTTGAGGAGAAATGCCTGAAAACTGTGTCATAAGCTTGACTCTGTTCCTCTGTATCAATATATATCATCTGGCACTCTTTACTTGACTACATTAATGTGAGGAAACCGTGTAGGTCCAGCAGGACCCCATAAGTGCCCATTACAGCATAATACATCCTAATGCACATGGGGGGCAGAGACTCTTTAGTTATCCCAGTACCTTTGGAAACTGCATTGCACTTTAGAATATTTTTTTAGTGCCTGGTTTGAGAGAGGAGAATGATGGTATTTTTTTCCTCCCCAGAGAACTTCATCCATTCAAGTTCAGTGAAGGCTCAAACAGAATGAGGACAAATTGAGCTGAAAAAGCAAAAGGATACCTGTAAAACAGATGAAGAAAGCTCTACCTCCATCCTTCATGGAAATTGCTCTTTTTTCTCATTTACCTGAATATGGTGACAGTGACTGCACCAAGTTTGTAAGCAGCTCTGCCTGGCTTAATAAGAATACACTGGAAAAAAGAAACACATCCTTCCTCTGGTTTTTATTGCCTGCAAAATGTCATGAGAGTTTCAAATTCAAGCAATCAATGTGAAGGAGAATAGACCATAAAAGCAAGGATTAT
>NW_010534259.1:17044-35568 GCF_000687285.1 Phaethon lepturus | reverse complement strand
TTTCCCTACCTTTCAATAATGAGGCAAGAACTTGATGGAAGATACCACAGTGATCAGCATGATATAAAGGAGAAACACATACATGCTTTGATACCAGAAAAAAAAAAGGTAAAATTTTACACAGTGTGAAAGAGAGAGCTAGAAAGAGGGACCTCGCTTTTTGAAAATAGTGCTCTTAAGTCTACATATGCAAAGAATGTAGGATCTGTCTTTTAAAATCTGATCTTAATGCTTCTCTTCTGCACTGAGGAAATGAAATGCAACTACCAGAGAAAAGTGCAAAAAGTCAAATGTATTCCTGCAAAAATGCAGTGTGTAAATTGCATGCAAATGAGTTATCATTTTCTAAGAGCACATCTCCTTCCATTGGAAAAGGAATACTGAACTCTAAAGCATGCTGTTCACATGCTGTTTATAAGCTATTAAGGTAAACCGAAAGACATGCTCTGCAAATTCTATTTTCACCCATTTCTTGATGATGAAATACAGCCAAGACCAACTTTTCAAACACACACAAAGTTAATTTATCCTTCAGTATGAAGCAGAGGGAAATTCTGAGGTGTCTTTGATCATGAAGACATATCTTGTTGTGAAATATATGCCAGATGCTTAGATTCAGAAGGACTGGGTTTTTTTGGTCAAACTCTGTTAATAAAATACGTTTTCTTTACATTGAACATTTTTAAATGACTGTTGTCAAATTCCTTTGGAAATTATTTCAAATGTATTGATGCTAGTTCAGATATTTTCTTTTTATTTTGACATTATTACGCATATGCCAAAATTATATCGAACTCACCTAGACTACTGATATGGATTTCCCATCTTACCTACTTTAGAAATGTTTTAGAAATAGCAGGTCTGAGAAAAATCTCAGACTGACAGCATAAGCAGAGACTGCTTAACATAAAAACCCCTAACCTACAATCCCCCAAACCAAAATCACAGCTAATCTTCAATGATAGTTGAAGGTCCAGCATCCTTAATGATATTAAAACAAAACTTGAAAAAAAATTGGTACCTTCTGCCTCTTGAGGTAATACATGGTGTCCATACTCAGAGTGGTACACCATGAAATGTTGCAAGAAACTTCGATATTTCAGGACTTCAATTTTTCTCAAAACCAACATTTTCTGAGAATGAATTACATGGGAAGTTTTAAAGATATGCTCCTTTTTTGAAACAGAATGAAAATAGTTATTGACATATCAACATTCACCATAAAGAGAAACACAAGCTGAAAACAGGTCTGCCTAGCAAGCCCCTTCAGAGGCTCCTCATGGTATAACCCAATTTTTAGAAGAGAGTCAATATTCGAACTCATTTAGATCCTGCAACAGCGAGGGGTGTGAGGCTTTAATGGCTTGAAAAATCTGGGACGTATAGCGTATGGGCCACCGTTCTCCATCTGCTCAACCGGAGTGACAGGAGGGGAATATTATGAAAAGCAATATATGTGTGTGAGTAAACTCAGGCAGTATGTTAAAAAGTCAGCTGACAGCTAACCTCACAGGATATTAATTAGAGTCCAAATTAGAAACAAATATGATAAATGTGCAACTCGCCTAAAAATTGCCTCTCTTTTCAAATACGGTTTTTATGCTATATTTTGGGACACAAACATAATAGCACTCTCAAAATATCCTCGTTCCCCTTTTAAGGTAACATTTATTCTGTTATGTTGATTTTGTTCATCTCTGAGCTGGAATTTAACAGTAGATTAGATCACTTTAGAGCTTTTGTTACTATGGTAACACTGCGCTGCAGTTATATTTCTTCACCTCCAATCTTGATTTTGAGGTGACTGGTTATATTTATTCCTGTCCTTTACAGGATCTCAGTGTGATGGAAAAGCATTTGGTGGAAGAAAAATGTAAGCGTAAACTCCCACCATAAGGTGGGCAGTCCATACTGGTTAATTTGTGTTGAAGGTTAAGTGTGCTGTGGGTTAAATGCATTCACTTAACTTTTCAGGGCTTTAAGTTCTAAACTAAAATAAATTACAGGTGAGTAACATCTGCACTGGTCACCCTTGGATGTCCTCTCTGAATAGCTTAGAAACCGTATGGCACTGCAGAGGTATTCTGAGAAGAGACCAGCTCCAGCTTCTCTGAGAGATGAGAGTTTTATCATCCAATGTGAAGATGCAGGAAACCATCCAAGCAGCATCAACCACATCTTACTAAATGTTTTACATAACCTTCTTCCTCATCAAAGCTGAGGTCCACACCAGAGAAATTTCCTGGTCCACATTAGGACTTCAAGACCTGCAGATTGTCCCCATCCCCAGACAGCCCAACTGTCCCACATGTTGCTCAAGTTACCTGTGCAGAGGGATACAGCACTACTGCACTGTGGAAGGTTTCTTCTGTACTTGGCTGCACCGTACCTGGCTTTATTGGACTGTAATAGTGGCCACCTTTCATGAATACTAAGTGTTCGCAAAAATACAGGTAGTATTAGCAGCCAGGCTTGTTAAAAACGTCACCTGACTTCCCACTATAGGCTTTTATTTTATGTCGCTTATAATTTTGTTAAACTGAACTGAAGCTTTAAGATAAGAAGATGCTCACATAAGATGGTTTAAAAATAGGAGGCTTAATCTTCTCACTTTTCCTCTGCAAAAGGAGAAAGACTTCTCAGCCAAAGTAGCCTACATACAGGGATCGTCCTGCACAAAATTGCCCTTGGAAAGCAGGGCTTTCTCTCAGAAAACTGCTAAGGAAGCGTAAGGCTATTTTCTTATTAAACGATGACTAATATTATGGATAGTCCCCTCCAGGCATTTATACCAAGCTGATTTTTTCATCTGAAATTTCAAGAAAAGTGTTTGGGCAATTTCTAATGTACAATTACAGAATAATATTCTTTTCCCATATGGCTTTTGTTTGAGATGTGTCTTTCATCATCCTATGAAAATCAAGTCAAATTCTGACAACTCAGAACCTGTAAAATATATAGCTCACACGCAGAAGTAAGACCCATTTTTGGAAGCTAAACATCTCCAAAATAAATCTCCTCTCCCCAGTCACACTCTCAACCTCCATTCCCAAGGGAGCAACCAACGTGGTTCCATCCCCCAGAGCTTCCAGCTGCATCCAAAAACGCATGCAAAAATCTTTGCTGCAGACAGCAGGAAGGATTAATTACTTTTTAATTAGGGAACACATTATTTTAGCCTAATTCTACCAGCTACCACAGGGTGGCGATCATGTTCTGTGCTAGCAAATTAATGGCTTTGCATTGCAAGGTCACTTTGCGCAAATAAACATCATGTACATCCTCTCGAAGGAGATTCTTCTGATTCCTCTCCTAATGCTGAAGAATTGCAGAATTCATTACATCCCACCTGCACCTGATTTTCTTTACCATAAATCTAAATCCCCACTCTTGGCGCTTATTTTGTTAGTTGGTCTTATTTCATCTTTTCCCCTTCTGTCAAAGAGTCCAATGAAAATTATCGCATGATGGCATGCTAGCATTCATTTCTACCCAGCAATCATTTTAAGGTTTGCAGGCTACCTCTCGTAAAGATATCTGATTGAATAGTAACTGGTAAACACTAAACTGCATCTCAAGTAACATAACTCACTCCAGGGGCTCACTAAAGCTTCATCGGGTTTGTCCTTGAGGCAATGAAAGTAACTACTTAATATTTCACCATCTCTTTGATCATTTTTATAACATTTAGCTACCAAAGAACATGAGCTGAAATGTAATATCTGCTTGTCAGAAAAAGTACAGTTTTATTTTAATTTTTTTTAAGTACTCCTTCCAATGACATTAATTGAGACATAAAGATGACAGGTATTCACATAGTAACCAGGAGCAATTCCAGAGGATCCAGTTAATCAGCATTAGTACAAACAACAAAATAACGAAAACAAAGAAATGATTCAGAGCACGGTAACAGCCATGGTTGCATTTAACAATTAACAGAGCATGGACTTGCTAAGCATTGATCACATCTTGGGGGGGAAGGCAACACTCTTTAGGGACTGAAGTAGGTTAGCAATGTCTTGCTAAAAAGACAGCTTAATTTGCCTGTAACTTGTGTGATCGTTTGCCTGTGTGGCTGTAAATGCTCTCAGATCAGAGTGGCAGAACTCATGCCTACTTTGTACAGAACCAAGTAGGCACACAAGAAAAGAGAAGAGGAGAATCAGACTCCGCAATATTCACTCCGCCTAGATGTTCACAGGTTTTCCAATTTGGTTTTAAAATAAAGAGATATTAGCATCTAGCTAGGAAAACGAAAGTTTACATATAAAGCAGGCCAGGTTGATCTTGATGGAGTGAGAGAACCTGTCTGGAATAAAGATGATTATGCCGTATTGGAAAAAATAAGAATGGGCAACTTATTTAGGATGCAAATATTCTGACATTTACGCAGTGCTTTACGTGGCAGCAGCAGCAGAAATAGCGCATATCCTTCCTGTACCACTTGACAGAGACCTCGGCAGCAAAAGCCAAAACTACTCAAAATATTACTGGTTTGATGTAGTATCACTGGGCAGAAATCTTTGGCCATAGAATCAGGGTGCCTGGGTGTTCACAACTCTGAACCAACACTCAGATTGGTTAAAGGCATGTGCCTCTCGCCAAGGAAGAGTATGATGCATGTTGGTATAGCAAAATTCAGTTCACTCGGTGGATATACACAGTTTTGTCACAAAACGAGGCAAAGAGATTCAACCCTTCCTGATCTTTGCTTTGAAGCACCGGATTTGTATTTTTTATGAGTGCTAACTGGCTTTTGGGGAAGACCTCTTCTAGACAACATCGCTGGCTTCTATCCATATGTGAGTTAAACATTCCAGCAACATAGGTGGAGATTGTCTCCCAAATTCCCTGGTGTATGAAAGCCATGGCACGTATCACTACACCCAAGGTACAAACCAATCCTGCCATATTAGATATCGTTGTTACTGACTTTCAGCAAGTAAAGAGACAGAAGATTGCTGGCCAAGAGAAGTGAAAACCTGCCACTTTGCTACATCTCCAGGAGAGCTCTGGCTCACAGGAAGGTCCGGCAAATGGCAAGAGCTAGAATTAGGAAGCTTGCAAGATGCGGTGGCTGAATTGGCCAGTACACAGTCAGGACTGGAAGATCTTTCCAAACATGCCACCATAGGAAACATCAGGAAAGGTTGGGCTGAGGAACTGAAAAACAATTGTTGTTGGTGTTTCAGAAGGCGTTCATGCATGTATGGAGCACAAGGCGTGTGCTAGCTCTGCAAGGAAATTCAGTGGGGTAGCTGAGAAACAGAAGAAACACGAACAAACTTGCATCCATTGGCAACTCTTTCGTAAATTAAATTCATCCTGTTCTCAGAGTGAGTCAGATGCTCTTGAAGAGAAAGAAGAACATCTCCAGACAGAGGTCTTTAACCCTTTAAATTACTCTGTCTTGCTCCTATGGATAGCCAAACATACTTGGCAGTTTATCAAGTTGCAACCGGTCAGACGTAACTTCCCTGGGTCTCTGTCAGCTGAATTTCAATTTGCTGTCAGTAGGCAGAGCTGGACACAGAAATCCTCCCAAGGTGAGGATCCTGTGAATTGTGGGGCTAACACCAGGTCAGCTAACACTGGGAGAGCGAGCCCAGGCTCGGCGTGCAAAGGAATGTCAGACTCCCACAGGTCTCCTCCAGAATAGGGAAGATAAGATACAAAATTGAGGCTCTGACTTTGTCTCGCCTTTTAGCAGAACTGGTACAGAAGTATGAGTGCCACGCTGCTTCTCCTCCTTCCCTTTGGGAGTGTTGCAGCAGTTTTGCACAGCTCTGTCATGGCATTTCAAGCAGACAGCACCATTTTACTGGGAGAACGGGAGCAGCTGTCTACTCTTAGATATGAGAGGCCGGATCCGAAGGACGAGGCTAAGTTGTATGCAGCCCTCCCTCAGCAGAGGTGCGCAGCGATTCTTTGGGCTTTGCCGCAAAAGCGACAGCTTGCTCTCACCAAAACAAGTGCATCTTAGCTACCTCTGTAAAATCCTAATGGTAATGGAGTATCTTGTGGATTTTACCTGGAGATCGAAAGATGAAGTGAAGTGTACTTGTGGCTCATCTCATCCAGCTGTCTCCTCGTTAAAAATGACAGTGACTCGTACTCTCTACGACTTGGCAGTGAGTTACGTGAGGCATACTAGCTATATCACATCTCCCCATAGCCCAAGACAAACACGCTCTAGCCAACAAAGATGGTCTGAAGGGAGAGCCTTTAGCTCGGATGTCTGCTGAAAAGTTTTGCTTTCACTAAGGACAATGTATGATTTTACCATATAGTAAAGTTTGTTGAAGATGACTGTATCCTCCTTAGAAGGCTTTAAATCAAACAGTTTAATGCACAGAAAGGTACCTGCCTTGTCTTGACTAGGCTTTTAGAAAGGGCTAATTAGATCAGACTAGTTAGCAATAGCCTTGTACTGAAAACTCAAATTAGGCAAAGCATTTTTATAAGAGATTGGCAGCCAAAGCCCATAGCCAGAAGTGAATAGAAACAGACTGAAATTAGCAAAGCACGTATGGAAACTTTGAGGCCCATTAAGAGGACAGTCACAATCTGCTATCTGCAGAGAAATTATAAAGCGATATCATTAATGGCATTAATGGAGGTCCTGAAATTCCTAAACTTTTACGCTGCTTAATGTTTCAGGTGCTTAAATGCAACACATTTCCCAGTTGTGAGGGCAAAATCTGCAACTTTCCTAACTATTTTTGATTTTCAGAACAGGCCATTCTTTTTCACTGTAACATTTTTCTAAGTTCAAGTATACAATGACAACAAAAAGGCATCACCCATGTTCCTGGCCACAGATAACACTGGGTCCCTCTGCTGACACATTTTGGCTAGATAAATCTGGCTGCCTTCACACATTTTACTGATGACTTTTTTGTGTTTTATTTTAAAAAGAGAATAATTTCTCTGAGGAATTAATAGAGAATTATGCATAACATGTCAGAACTTCATCTGGTGGAAAGCTATGGAAGTCTGGATGGCTCTAACTTGGCCAAGCGAAAAACAAGATGCTTTACAGGAGCAGTAGTAGTAGTGTAGAAATAATCTAACATATCTTTCATTTAAACACATGCTTTTCAGTAGATAAGTAAAATTCTTCTTAACATATATTTGCATGTACTCCATAAATATTCTGTATATTTAATCTATTTTTGCTTTATTAAGGTGTGGAAAGGAATTTGCCTTCCAGTATTTATTCTCTTCTTAAGTCTGTTTCAGTTTTGTACTGCATGTTCCCTAATCAAGGACACTAAATTTCTATTCAGGTTTTGTTCTTAATTTTTTTGTGTCCTTGCAGCTGATTCAAAACAAGGATGCTGAAGAGAAATGATAAGAGGATTTTTATAGTAGTCCTTAGCTGATAACTATTTTTAAAGTGGCAGCTGATCACATGGTTTTAAAAAAAATTGCAAAATCAAAGATAATCTGAATGTTAGATATTAGAATTTAAACTGTAAATGTGGCATGCTGATTTGATGATGCTTGTTCTGATCTGTATACAGCTTTCAATGAAGGATCACACTCAATGAATCAGGCACATAATGTGAAGCATTTAGTTTAGAGGCTTATTTATATAGGAATTAGACTTACCAAACTATTGAGAGCTGCTCATCCCCCTGAGTTTCAGAAGTGAAGAGGTTAAGGCAATTTCATGCTTCTTTGTTTCTGACAGCAGGAGTCCAGGGGCTGTGAAGTCCATCTGCAGTAAAGCACTTACCCACAGGCAATGTGGTCTTCTTGCTTTTTACATTGCTTAGATGCTCTACAAAAGTGATAATAAATTTAGCTGCAAGAAGCTAAATGCTTGACCCTCTATTTGTGTTGCTATGTTTTATACACCAGAGAATTGTTAATTATATGTGGAGATCTAGTAGCCTCTAAAGGCTGAAGTATCAGGCAAAGATGCTCCACCTCTGAGACCAATTTTTGTTCTTCGATAAACGTGTGCTGTTGTGTTATTCAAGGAATAAGATATGCTCTTCAAGAGAAATCTTTTGGGCCCTATCAGCTTATGTATGGAGTTGCCTGACTTAATGAAATATCCTGTCCTACTGAATTGTAGGTATTATTCAATGTCTAAGTTTTATGCTCACTTCACTTAAATTGCCATGCTTTGAGTCAAACTAATTATTATTATAGCCTTCCTTTCATAGTCTTTGAATTCAGAATAAAACTGCTTCTCACTATGGTTTTAAAAGAAAATCTCAGTGCCCTAATTCATGGTTAAAATTTTTACCTCCCTTCTATTAGTGCCTCCAGGTATAAGCCCTGCCCTCTCTTGCCAAGATCACCTCTCTCCTTTCCCCCCAGGACTACGATTTTGGGCTTCCAAGTCCAGGGTGATCTGCCTGTGATTGCCCCAAGGACCTAACCTTAGCACAAGTACTTGCCTTCGTATTCTCTCTTAGGGGTAACAATGGGGGGAAACTGGACATCCATTTGCTTTCAGAAATCTCTGTACGATTCTGTGTTACGGACAAAGAGTTAAAAGAAAAAGTGCATCATAGAAAACAACGAATCCACATATATGCTACATTTACCAGCTATCATCATCTGTCATCCATTAGGTATCCTGATACACTCAGACACAAATTCAGCTCGCTCTCTGTGTTCCAGCTTGCACTTCCTTGTTAGCCTTCACTCATCACACATCGGGACAGGCTCTTTATATCCTTTTCTTGTCTGTTTGTCTGGTCTCTTGAACTGAGCAAACCCATACATGCACTTTTCTCCTAGAAAATAGAGGCATAGCTTTCACCAGACGACTTGACCCACAGACTGATTTAACTATCATTTGTCTTAACGGTCAAGAGCAAACAAATAGCACAGATATGCACATTACACAGAGCACTGACACAAGCTTTTTTATTTTTTCCATATCTTCTATAACATATCATTACATTTGCCTCTTTAAGCCACACAACTTGAGATGAAGACCTTTTAAAAACAGTGTCTAGTGAATTAAAGTCTGTCCTTGTGTGCCAGGTTTGTTGTTTTCAACAATCTTCTGTATTTATACAGACATGTTCAAAGTATAGCTGAAAGAAACACGGTTTTATTTCTAAGAAATGCAAGACTGTTGTCATAGTCTGTTCATGTTTGTTTGACATGGGTGGGTTTTAGTCTGTCTGAAGTGTGTATGAATGCAAAACCTCAAATCAAAACCGCATCTACAGCTTGGGTTTCAAGTGGAGCTGCTCACAG
Source organism: Phaethon lepturus (assembly GCF_000687285.1). Taxonomy (NCBI): domain Eukaryota; kingdom Metazoa; phylum Chordata; class Aves; order Phaethontiformes; family Phaethontidae; genus Phaethon; species Phaethon lepturus. The sequence continues at coordinate 26,340 of NW_010534259.1, read as the reverse complement.
AGAGTTGGTGAATTCTCAGGATATTCAACAAGCTTTGTCTGAAATTGATGCTGATAATTAAACTGAGGTGTCTACGTATAAACTTCAGCAGCATTCCTTCTTTTCCATCCTCTCTCCAAGGCCAGTTTCTTTATTACTAAAACTGCAAGAACATCATTCAAGAGACACTTACATTGCTGTTTTTATATCAGGCAATGTAGCTGTTTCCTGAATTATCCACTTCAGAGGATATTTTAGTAATAAAGGGTAAGCACTGGTTTATTAAAAGTTTGATGTTCTTTTGGCACAGATGCTCTAGTGACATGAAAGAGACTTCAGTGGCTCTGGAAACTTCAAGGTTCAGCAAATTCAGTGAGTCTTGGTAGGTTATGTGCAAAAGAAAATGGAGGAGCTGACTCATCCAGGAATCTACTTTTTTCATGTAGAAGTGCCAACCAATGTAAGCCTTCCAATACAGACCTAGCCTCATCAATCTCTGTTTAAATGCAAATAATGTCAATAAATAGTGCTCTTCATGCACTAGGTACAACTATGTTTCATGCAAACCAGCTTTTATATATCAATCGGCTAACCTAACTATTTTGCAGTGAACACGCTTACTTGAATATTTTCTCACAATCAAGACTTCTCCTACCTAAACATCTCCATCCAGAAAGCATCAAGAAGTTTCTAAAGCAACTTTGCTTCCTGAAGGACAACATGCCTTGGAAGCCCAGGCAACACACAGACAACTATAGGTGTGACTAGCAGTGGGGCTATGTACAGCCCTGGGCACCAGCTGCAAAGCCTCTTGGGAAGGCACAATTTTGCCATGAAGATGTGATCCATGAATCTGCCTCCCATCTGATCAATTTTTTGCAGGATCCTTTTCCCTCCTCTCCTTTCCCTTCAGTTTTTTCCCTGCTTTCCTATTAATGCATTCCCTTCTTATTCTGATCTAGAAGGAGAAGGAGAGATGAGCCCAGGTGCAACCCTGGAGGTGTTGTGTTGTTTATGAGAAGTTATAGCATTAGTACAGACACCGACCATGCCTTTACTCCTCCTTCAGATATACTGTGCACTGATGGGAACTAGTGGGCACTTCTTTGGTTCTTACTGAGGCAGAACTCTTACTGGACCAGTGGGATTTTTATCCAAATAATGAAAATATCACAGCAAGTTCATGATATTATATTTCACAAGTGGGACTTTCAGAGGTCAGAAGATTTCAGTTATTGTAACATATGCATTGCTGGATTGAAGAGCTTGTACTATGGGGAATAAGGGATTGACATCCAAAAAAGTAGCATGTCTAAGATAAAGAAAAGTTGCTTCATAGAGAGCAGACTTGTAAAAATACTACATTAATACTAAAAATATACACTGGGGGCTACCATGGCAGCCTAGGTGCACAAACAGTTTCTACAAAGACAGCCATTTATTTCACCGCGTGTACCTTATCACGGGGAGTGCTACGCTCAGCTCTATAAAGACTCACTTTCATGTTCAGTGCCTCTCTCAGAAGCGAGACAGTATTCTGCTCACGAATGAATGCAAGTTACCTAGCTTAGGGAGTTACACGGCGTGGAGAGCCTTCATATGGATATTTAGTCATAAATACTACCATTACGGAGAGGCACAAGCGCCTGTGCCTTTGCGATTAATGCCTCTGCTGTGAGTCAGTACAGTCGTTCAAAGGTCATGCCACAGCAACCCAGTCTTGACCCAGCAGATACCTGTCCAACAGAGCTGGAGCGTAGCGGGTACCTCTCTGCACACTGCAGGTGCGTAATGGAAAAGAGCAAGGAGTCTGCTCGTACGGCTATGACACGTATTCTGTATTTAAATACAGTAGTAAGTGCTTACAACAGATAATGAATGAGGCGCAGCCCACATTTTTGGTACCGTTCACGGAACAGGCTGCTTACTACTGCTTTCCTTAACTTGCTTCCGGAATGTGAACATATTAGCCTGTTTGGCACGTCTTAGCCCTTAAGAAAAAGGCAGTGAGTTTTGATATAGTCCAGCAAAGTGCAGCACAAAGCCAAATGGTACGAGCCTGCCAAAGCTACGCAGGGGCAGCAAGTTATTAACAGTCCACTCATTACCACAAAGGTGCAGCAGCTGGAGATGGCTCACCACTGCGAACCTTCATAACGGCTCTTTCTGCTATCGATATTCCTAGATCTTGTAAGCGTCTGAAGAAAAAAAGAGATCTCAAACTGCCACTGTCTAATTAAAAAAACAAAAAAAAAGAAAGAAAAGGAAAGGAAGTATTTTGAGAGTGACTACTTCAATGCAAACCAAACTGAACATAGTCAATACCTCTGCTGAACTGACAGGACTTCTAGGAGCCATACAGCAACAGACCAGTTGTAGCAGCAGATTTTGAAAAATCATTACTTTAGTCCCATGATACAAATATTGACTTTCATCTGTTCTCTCTGTGGGCTAATCCCTCTTGTCATTTTTGTAATCCTCATTCCCACACCCTGTAAGCTTGATTCATGTTTTCTATGCAGTAACGTGTTATGTCAAACAAAGATATTCAAAAGGCTCCTGAAGTCTGGTGAAAGGCCTTGCCTTTACTCAATTGCTTAAGTAGCATTTAATTTCTCAAAGGAATAAGTGCAACACGTCTCAGAAAACACTGCATTTCGGCGACTGCCCGCTGGGCTGTGGGTAGGGGTGAAGGACTGCCATTCCAGGTAACTAGGGGCACTGCAAAGGAAAACACCAACATATTTTAGTAAAAAAATCTTTTTAGACTTGATGAATGATACACCTTGCTTGCGTTTTACAACGCCTTCAGAATTTCCATTCTAACTTCATTTTATGCAGCCCACAATTTTCTGATAGTGTCAAGGCTCTTCCCTCCCTGCCCCCCCGGCCCTTAAAAGATGTAAGTTTTTTATGCATTTTGGGATTAGCTGAGAAAAGATGGAAAAATCTTATTCACTCACACAGAAATTTAACACTTTATCCCATCCCAAGCAAGCAGTTCAGTGAAGAGGAGAATTCACAAACTTCAACTTTCTTGTGATTCATATCCTTTTGGATTACAGGGTGCTCTTACTTTCTTGATCAGAAAATAGCTCTGACCTGCATACATTAGTGATTAGATACGTTATATCTTTTAAAATAGAAAGTAAGGTTTAAAATCTTATTTCAATAATAAAGATATTAAAGTGACAAAGAGGACAGATGAGCTCTTTTCTGCTACTACCCCAAGACGGAAGAGGCAGCACTCCTGTAGAGCGAAAGGAGGCAATATGCTAATAATAATAATAATGTACCCTTTTTCGTTTCCATCTCCTTTTCCAGAAATCATTTGAAGTCTTCCACTCTTAATACTCAAGGTGGGATGATCAGACCAAGTATTATAAGAAAAACCTCTGTTTGTAACAATAACACTATGTGTGTATATATATAACACAGACAAGTAATTAACGTAGGACTTGGTGAAAAATGCATTGTGTTATTCTGTGCTAAAGCAAAAAAACTGACTTACAGAGCAAGTTTTCTTTATTTTGTCATTAAATATAATTAAGAATACAGAAGAGATGTGTGGAGATAACTTGGTGCTCTAAAGATACTGCTGAATTTGCAATGAATTGCAAATCTGTCAATGAATTTGCACTCCTTGCTTCTAATAATTTGCTGATCTGTTGTCTCAATGTCACAGAAAATTCCTCTTGAAAATGGAAATTTACTATACATCAGTTTGTTTCTTTAAAAGATTGTGATAAGAATCACTTTGGCCTCATTTTTGACACCCTGGGAAAAGCTAAACCTATTCAACTCATAAGCATTTATTACTCACCTGAAAATACACCACTGATAACTCCACTTTGATCTGTACACAATTTGCATTCACTGTTCATATGTCTCCACTGTCAGACTCTGTAATTCATATATGGATTAATGAACATTAACAGAAGCAAGGGCTGAGTCTAAAGTTACTGCACCAAGTACAAGGACAAGCTCGTGTTCTATTAACAAGGTGTTTGCACAGGCATTTTCAAGTTTTGTTTTTCATTTTTCTCCCTCCCACAGTCCCTTGAAAGGTAAAAAGGAGATTAATACTTCAATTATTTTACAACTGGAGAATTTCTTTAGTGGTGCCTGATATTTTGTCGTAGAGGAAGCCCAGTTATCATTGGCGTAAGCACTGCTGCTTTGAATTTTCCATAGAATGGTCACCATTTCTATGGTCATAAAGAAATGTGTTGTAAAGGTATGGCACAGAAATGCCTTAACCTCAAGAAATGAGGTTATCCATGTGCGTTGCCAGATGAGCAACCACGGAGTATCCCATCTACTGAGCACAAAGCAGCAGCACTGCAAATCTCTACCCTGTCACGTCACTCAGACATCCACTCCTGGGTGCTGATGATACTGTAGTTACTACCCCTGATTATAGACATGCCAATAAAAAGAGAAGCTGGACCACACACATCTCCATTGGAGCAGAACTGATGCATATAGTTTCCAAGTTTCATTTTCTAATGTTATTTGTTATGCTACAGAAAAAATTGTAATTTCAGCTGTCTCATCAAATCAAATCTCACCTTTACACACTTATCAGGCCTTTGCTAGAAAATACAGAAGTGCTGTTACAAGCAAGGTATCACTTATATCCTCATCTGCTTGTTGCCCAGCAAACTGTCCCTGTTTAGTTTCATTCATAGTGTGGGGCACATGTTTTATACTCATATTTAACTGCTGAAAGGCTGGCATCCCAACTCTGAAGCAGCAGTTTTCAAAACCAGTTGTGAAGAGAACAAAAACTTCTTGGGTTAGACCCTTTTTACCAACATTATATTTAATTACTGAAATTATGAGACGGTTTAATTATAACCAGCCATGCAAGCTTACCAAAAATTTAAAAGATAGTCCCAAGTTCAAATATGTTTTCTTCCTTTGTCCCCAACATAAAGTACAGCAGCGCAACCCTGAAGTGTACATCATGGTATTGCTGTGAAGCCTTTTTCTTTGGATGAAAACTGGTCAGCAGAACTGATGTAGCAACAAAGGTCCATCCCCTGCAACCCCCGAAACAGAGGTTCGTAGGAGACATGCAGAAAAAGAGTTGCTGATTCAAGTACATGTTCAGGTATTAACCACCTGCGGTTTGAATTTATCAGCCCAGGACGATACAACAACTTAACAGATGCCTTCTTGGCCAAAATGAACATATTCAGCCAGTCTGACTGCAGTACTTCTTTTTGTTAAAGTGGGCCCACGTTTAAATTATAAAGTTATTTCACAATTCAAAGCTTAGTGCCTAGAGCTACTTTCTGTGCTATAGAAAGCTACACTGTGATTTTCATGAAAAATAATACCTGTATTGTTTACAGAGCAGAGCTAGAGACAGCTCTGCTCACTACCACCTGCAGGCATTGAAAATTAGAACAAGTACATGCTTAATCATTTACCAGGGAAATAGAACAGCTACAATAACAACAAAAAAAAGGAAAAAAAAAAAAAAAGGTTTTACTAGATTAAAGCAATGCTATGAATAATGCAATATGCTACAAAAGTGTAAAACATCAGCTTTTTTTGACCAAACTCTCAACAAGCAGTTTCTCAAACAAAACCCCTCATGTGCTAGTAAAAGTCCTTTTTGCTTGCTGGCTACTCAGAAGCAGCTTGCAGCTACTCAGAACACTCAGTGAGAGTAAATCCAACTGCAGGTGGAAGCTCAACTTCTAGAAAATAAATACAAATGAATTTTGATTAAAGCACTGTGCTCAATTATTAGCGTTATTTGTATATGTCAGTCATAGGTAGGAAATTGATTGGTAATTCTTTGGCTTTGATTTAGAACAGTGGGTTGATTTGGTCAAGCAGTAAAGTACCTGAGAGACCACCAGGTGTATGCCATTCATCACCAGCTGCCTCATACACACAGCTATCCAGCCGGGCTCCTTTCACTCCCTGATTGGAAGCACTTACAGCGAAGGCACATTTTAGTCTACTCATAGCATAAGCTGCTTCACCATGGACTGAAAAAATAATGCTCAAGATCAGAGCCTGGCTAAAGTTTTCTTCTGGTGGGTTTTTAGTGGGGATGGGTGAATCTCAGGGTAGCACCAAAAGGAACCTGAGGAGGTCTGAGCAAACCTGGTAGAATAAATGGATAAATGTTTCTCATTGTTTAACTTGTTTGCATCCTTATTAGTGGAGTTGTTAATTAAAAGCAAACTAAATTTAACGTGAATTAAAGTTAATAGAGAGCACAAATGTACCCAGTTTATATGAACCATGTTCTGAAGTAAAAGGCATCTGATGTACCTGATTAATGTTAAAAATATAAATAAACTGCCATGATTACATTGTTAACTACATTACAAGAACTTAGAGATTCATCTCTTTCCATTTAACCCTTATATCAAAGGCAAGATTTTTCTCAGCAGATTAGCATCCTTCAGGATGCACAGTTCTTGTACAGTAATTGTCTCCCAGGACAAAAGAGGTGCCTGTAATGCCTAATGTCCAAGAACTTGATGTCACAAATGTAAGACACTACCGAGGGATGAGCAACTTATTTTTATTAATGATACCATTTTAGCTTTGAAAGCTGTTCTTCACATATTCTTGACTATCAACACACTGTGACTGCCAAGCAGCAATCAACCACCTATTGCATTTGCCAGCTATGCACCTCTCATATCTGCTTACAAGAGCATTTCAGAGTCAGACAACCACCAGCATCATGGTTTCAAAACCTGTTGGATGAATTTTACCCAGTGCGGTCAAGAGCTTCTGGTAATACATACTCCCCAAAATATCTCTACAAAGGCAACCACTTTGGGAGTACTACTGGAATCACGCAGAGAAGAAGTGAGGGAGCTGGCTTCAGGAGCCCCACTGGGTGGGAGTTGCGGACCCATGCAGAGAACTTAGCTGGTTTGCCAGTCACTTCTTGCCCATTACGGACAATGAAAATAAGTCACCTGTCTCAAATAGTTTCAGTTGCATGTTACAAAGCTGTGATGACAAGGCTTGCTAACCCTTAATTCTATTACATCTGCCTTGGATTCATAAGCTTTTCTGCCTGTACCTGTCCCAGGATGACTACTGGGATCACCTGCCTTTCAGACAGGACCTTTCTGGGGACCCACCAACTGTATATGGCAAGAGAAGCTGATCTGGGTTTTAAGAACAAGTGCAAATGCTTATAAACTCCAGTGATCAATGATGTATTGATCAACAGCCTTCTTGAAAGAAAACATTAGAGGGAGATACCTAACCACGAATTTGTGTCATCCGTATTTACATGTCACTCCAAACTACTCCAGGTAGGCTGCCTCTTAATTTCCAAGAGTGGAATAAAACACAGTTCAGAGTCTCTAACCAAAGCCCAGACGCTCGGGCAATTCTGTGGATAATGCTGTTCACAGCAACATTGTCTTGGCCTCTTGAGTCATGCTCACCAAGGGTACAGCCTGCACCACCAGCAACACCAGCATTCTCCCAACAATAAACACAGGCAACTCAAGTCACGTTGCACTGGTGTTACAACACCTGCAATGAGAGTGTTTGCTGATATGGGGATGTTTTCACACCTCTTCGCAAAAGAGCTGAAGCAGCAGAGCTGCAGCAATTCTCCAGCTCCAGTCTTGTTTGTCTGAACTACTTGACCAAGATAATTTTAGTGCTCACCAGAAGTGTTAGCGTTGGGTGTCTTGGCTTATTTCTTTGCCGCATGCAAACATCAACTTTAAAGAATCTGAAAGCAAGGCCTTCCTCTTTCTCGCCCTGTCCTCCCTAGGCACACATGCCTGCATGGGAGCAGGACTCCCACCATCACGCCCACTATGGTCATGTAGGGCTAATGGCAGATACAGAATTGCTGTAACAGACACAGATCATCATCTTTGCATGAGCCTTCACAACTACTGTACACTCTTCTGTTTGAGAGAAAAAATAAAAATCACATTTTCCTAACCAAAGAAATAAAAAAGAAAGGAAAAACCTAGTAGGATTTATGTATAATATGACCAACACAAGCATACATGGAAACAATGAGTGCCGCCTTTTGGATATTCTGTTGAATAAAAGCCTCTGTATTTTGTTGCAAGTGAGCATCCAAATATTGGGCTACCACAACATTTCTCGTGGGTATACTGTGTGTATAAAATATTTTGCGTATTTTGCCTTGAGCATTGTCTGATCTACTTGCATTTTGCTGTTGGGAAGTAGCAACAGTTTATGATAAGAGGTCCCCACAGTAGTTAACCTACTAGGGTTAGGTTACAAACTCCTAGTTTAGGGAGTTAATGCTGCTATTGTACAAGAGAGGGAAAAAAGTGCTCAAAAGAAACCTGATTTTCATTTTCCTTGGGTCAGATGGTTTACCAGAAAAAAAGTTTTTCTTCACCTGGTTTCACCCTTTAAAAAAATGCAAAAATCTCTGCATTACTGATGCATGTGTCAAGGCCAAAAAAAAAAGCTTTTGAGCTCTTCATGAGTTTGTGGTGATAAATGGGTCAGTCTTGGTACAGAGTCAGGACCTGTGCCTAGCCACTACAGCTTCAGCAGGTTTAGGGAAGAGAAAACGCATATAATGCAGCCCAATAAAGGCCACTAAGAGCCATCCTTATTTCCTATGGGAAAGTAAGCATCTGAAGGGGTAGAAATAAATTAGGTAAAAATTAATAGCTTTTTTCATTCTAACTAGTAAACATATCACCCAGAGTTAGACAAACCACTCAAAAGAAAAAAAAAAACAAACAACAAATCCTGTGATTTCTGTTTTTCAGTAGCTGGGAATATTAATGCAAGAGCTCAAGGCAATTACACTAATCTCCCCCAGCTATGCAGAAACAAAATGTTATGTTCAGCACTGCTTTCTTCAATGCCATTTTAACAGGGTTTTTTCCACCAGCTTCCTCTCAACAACAAAATTTAATTTCATTTAAATAACAAAATAATACCCCAAACAAAGCCCCAAACAAAGAAAGGTGGATATTTATTAGAAAGCATTCAAGTCTTGGCTTTGAGATAGATTACATATTTCTACAGTTTAAAATACAGATTTTATTTTTTTTCTTTGTGTTCAAAGGTGCCAGTGAGGTGCTTGGAGTTCAGCGATCTTAAAAGAGGAGGGCCCATGCACAACCATAATGCAAGCTTTTCCCCTCGTCAGTGCTGGAAAATAATCTGGCATATGCACAGGTATAGAAAATGATGGTCTGTATCAGCAGTGCAATTGTAAGTGTGACAACAAAGCAGAAATGCCCTGCAATGTCATGCCTGCATGCAGAAGAATCCATTTAACTGGCACTCTGATAAACTTAACTGAAAAAAAC